>NC_064288.1:2853821-2953229 GCF_019186545.1 Solanum stenotomum | reverse complement strand
TTTTTTTTTTTTTGTTAATTTTAATCTATTTTTTGAATTATTAAATTATTGAATTTTTGTGATACTAACACGTGTCACTTTTTTTTCGTCTCCTATTATATATTATATATATATAGATGAGAAAATGATCAAAATGGTCCTTAATGTATGGGCTTTGATTCCATTTGGTCCTTAATATATGAACTTGATGGAAATGGTTCTTTATGTATCATAAATTGTGATTAATTGGTCCTTTAACCCTAAAATTAATATATTTCATTTTTTTTTGCCGTCAAAATACACAAAATATGTAAAAGATGCGCTCGTTCAAGACTTTCCTTCCCCTGTTTCCAAAAATTCCAAAAGGGGCACATCAATTTATTTTTAACCAAAAGGGCAAAGGAGCGATTTTCTTCTGACAAAATTGACGCCGTTACTCCTTTAAAAAACATAAAAATTGCTGCCGGTCCAAATTTTTTTTTCTTTTTTCTTTAAAATCGCTGCTGTGAATTTTTTTTTAACAACGTTGCCCTAGCAGCGTTTAAAAAATAGAAATAGCTGCTATAGTAGCCATTTTCTTAAAAAAGTTTTAATTTTTTTTTATTAAAAATTCCTGAGGCGGGACTACTTAAAAAAATAATGGAAAATCGTTCCACGTGTAGCGATTTTAGTTAAAATTTTTTTTAAAATAATCACTGTCTTGGCAGCGATTTCAATAAGAATTTTTATTATTATTTTCCAATTGTTGCTAGCAATCAAAAAGTATACAATAACAAATTATAAAGTAACTCAATTGGGAAATTTTTTCTACTGAAATCGCTGCCGTGGCAGCGATTATTTAAAAGAAAAAATTTAACTTAAATCGCTACACGTGGAGCGATTTCCTATTATTTTTTTAAGCAATCCTCACCTCGGGAATTTTTAATTAAAAAAAAATTAATTTTTTTTCAGAAAATGGCTGCTATAGCAGCTATTTCTATTTTTTAAACGCTGCTGGGGCAGCGTTGTTAAAAAAATAAATTCACAACAGCGATTTTAAAGAAAAAAGATTTTTTTTTTGAACCGGCAGCGATTTTTATGTTTTTTAAAGGAGTAACGACGTCAATTTTGTCAGAAGAAAATCGTTCCTTTGCTCTTTTGGTTAAAAAAAATTTGATGTGCCCTTTTGAAATTTTTGGAAACAAGGGAAGGAAAGTCTTGAACGAGCGCATCTTTTACATATTTCGTATATTTTGACGGCAAAAAAAAATGAAATATATTAATTTTAAAGTTAAGACCAAATTGATCACAATTTATGATACATAAATGACCATTTCCATCAAGTTCATATATTAAGGACCAAATAGAATCAAAGACATACACTAATGACCATTTTGATCATTTTCTCATATATAGATAGAAGATTTGACCATTTTTGGTCAAAGTATCACAAAAAACAAAATCAAAGAGTCTCTAAAATCTAAAAGGATTAGCTACTGTAAACTCTTCTCACAGCGAATTTTTTCACAAGGATAAATCGTTTCCAGAATCTAGAAGGACAAATCGTTTCTAGAATGGTTTGAAAGAGGTACGGTAAACTCTTCTCCTTTTTAGGGTTTCAATTTGGTTGAGGTGTTGTAAAGTCTCTTCCTCTTTAGGGTTTCAATTTGGTTATTGTAAAGTCTCTTACTGTAATTTTGCTCGAGGAACCTTCCAAGGGTTGTTTGAATTAGAAAATTGTTTCAAAAATACATACGTATGAATGTTTTCCTCAATTAAGCATTTTCTTGCGTTTGTTATTGTTTCTCTTTGTTGTTATTACTCTTTGCGTGATGGGCTCGATTTTGCTTCCGCTTTCTGATAATTCTCCATATAAAAAGGGGAAAAATCACTTCCAATTTTATTCAGAATTTGTATAACTATACATTTAACAGGTAATTGTAAATACTAGTACTATCTGTACCATTTATCATTTTGTACTTGTCGTATTTGTTTTATTTACAATAGGATTTTAAGTGAGATCAGTTGCTTACTTTACTTAGCTTACACTATGCTCGCATCAAGTGGTAAAAACTGATCATCATGTAGCTGGTAAGAGTATTTAATCTGAAAATGTTTGGTGGTTGTAGCCTTACATCCTGATTCTTTATTTGTTATTTGATTGCATGCGTTGGTTTGTTATGGGATAGATGTTGAATGTACCATAATGTTTGTTCTGTTATTTCGGAGTTCTCACCTACATATGTCCGTCTCTTATGTGTATACTATTGGTAGTGTCTGGGAACTGGTGGATCATCACGCCTGATTAGTAGGAAGAAAGTTGCAGGTCTCTAGTCCCTACGAGCAATACTCGTTTTTTGCCTTAACTATTACTCTAATAGAGTACATTGATAGAGTTCAACTATATCTTCCTTTGTGTGAAGAACCCCTTTATTTGGGTTGAGGTAATAGATTTTGCATGCTTGGTTAATTTTAGATGGTGATATATACTACATACTAGGCTGGAAACACAAATCTTTTGAGGGTAAGGAGGGGGTATATTGCAGGCTGGAAAATAGAGATGAATCATCATTTTAAATAAGTATAACTGGTTCAAGATTACTATATTAATTGTTGCTGAACAAAATATGCTATCCAGTGAATTGATTGAAACCTCTTGTCTGGTTGGAAGATTCTTGTGTTTATTATACTAGTTTACGTTCCGTTAAGGTAAAAGGACGGGGTTTGAACGGAATTTGTGAGGTCATGAGTGATAAAAGAAGACAGAGTAAAAAACACGCAGAGTTAGTTGATCAATTCTATTAATAGTAAATAAATAACATGAGTTGTGCTCATTCCTTGTCAATCATGTCTGGCTATTCTGACCGCAACCTTAAAACAAGAGTAAAGGTGTCACGCCCCGAGAGCACCCCCTAGGCGTAACACGGCATACTTGACCCCGAAGGGGTCTTATTCAAGCGCTTAGCATATTCTTCATTGCATATAGACATTGAATAATGCGGAAATTTAAAAACTTTTCATCATCAATGTCAAAGTGTCTCATACTAGAAAATAGAAAGTAGGATGTCTAGACATCATCATCTCCATGAAACCATCTAAGTACACATAAGAATCTCAAATAGGGACCATAGCCCTTTACAATAGAATTGTCTCAAAATGACAAGTACATAAGGAATCTAATAGTCTATTACAATACGAGGAATATAGGGTCATAATGTGCGCCCTCGGAACTTGAGGACATACCAAAAAGTCTTGGAGAAAAATCTAATCCCAAGCTTGAACCTCTTCTTAGCACAATCACTTCCTAGAATACACTTAGTAGAAAAAGAAAGAAATATGGGTTAGCACAAAACATTTGTACTAAGTATAGAAGCCATGCAATTAAAACCAATTTAATATCATGCATAAAAGGGACCTTTAGTTGAAAACATGCTATTTCAATATAAAACCCATAATGCATATTCAAGGGACATTTAACCAATTCACATTACATTGTAAAGGGACATTCATGATTTTAACAAGAACCCATAACTCATACGTTAAATACTTAGGGTTCCATTTGCATCATACCATCATAATACACCACCCATGACCCCCTTATCAAGCTCACTTGTGCAGTGTACATATGAAGTCCCATACCCCCATATATACTAAGTAAAGCCATCAAGAAGACACAAGTGTAGTCACATACATAAACAACATCATAATAGGTGAAACCAACTTTAACATAATTCATATCGTACCATGTATAAAGGACTCACACAAGGACTCCCCAAAGAACCCACTTGTGCAATGCATAGGTAAAGTCCATACCCTCGCCTATACTAAGTAGTATCCCTCAAGTAGTTCTAGTTAGAGTTCATAAGTCATTCTCATAGGTCATATTCATTCATTAACTCATCTTTTTACCGTAGGGATATTAGCAATAACCGACATAGACCATGTGAGCTTCATGGAATCCGGTGTTCTACTCCCACACCGAAAAGAGAGTGTTCCACTTGCCAAGGTAGAACTAACATCATAGCATCTAGGTGGATCCACTAGCGAAGGTCCTATGTGGGCAAACATAGTTATGGAACAAGGAGATTGTTACTAGAAACCCGGACTTGCTAAACGTAGAAGGTTTTCATCTCATGAGACAACATATATAAAATTGGGAACCTGAACTTGCTAAACGTAAAAGGAACCCATATGGGAAGCCGGACTTGCTAAACGTAAAAGCTTCCATCTCATATTCATGTTCACTCGGTGCTAAGCACAATTCCCTTTTTAAAGCATCTTCAAGCATTTACTTAACATTAATTCATAAGATAGGATTTAGGGACTTAATCCCTCATATATCATTAGCTCAAAGGTTTCTAAGATGAGAATGGCCTTTCATCATAGAACCTACATTGGGAGAGAATGGTCTTTCACATAATCATAACATATTCATAACATAGTCATATAGTGTTCATGAGATTTACTTTCTATTCATCATCCCAACACTACCATAATCATAGCTTAACATTCATGTTTGTATCATAGCATACTTGTCAACACTTAGGGTTGTAGGGAAGAAGAACATAACTCAATTCCTACAAATCATAATCAAGTAGCACCTCCACCATTGGATCAACAATTCAATATATAAACATTCATAAATTCGATAACCTTCATTCATAGCCTTCAAGGTTCATACCAAGATTCAACCCTAATTTATTGCTAATCAACTATCATATAGAGCAACATCACAATACAATAATCAATACCACTCTTTCATATTAAATCTTCATTCTTAATTCATCAATGAAGTCTTACTAGGGTTTTGAAGGGAGAAAGAAGGGGAATTCATGGGTCTTGTGGAGACTTGTTCAAAAACCAACAAAACTACATTAATTAATTCATAAACCATAATATACAACCATAATTAATCATTATAAACCAAAGAAATCATATTTGGAAAGTGACCCACGAAATTGAGAGAAAACTTAGAATTTGTGGAACTTTGAAATCCAATTTTGAGAGGGCCTCTTGGGGAAAAGATCCCAAGAGTGAAAAGCAACCGTACCTAAGTTGATTCCTTGAGAATCAATGGAGAACTCCAAGCAATTTGAGAAGAAACCTTGAAACCCTAGCTCCAAAGCAAACTTCTTCTTCTAGAGTCTTTAGAGAGAGAATTTTAGAGAGAAGTGGGTTTTGATTTTTATGATTTGGAGATATAATGTGGAAGACTTTTTATTACTAAATAATACTCTAATAACTATTTATAACCATTTTTAACCCTTAAGTAATTAATTAGTAAATTACCAAACTACCCCCACTTTAATCGTGTGGAGGCAGTAAGCTCAGGTGCCATCCACAAGTCCCCGTCCACGGGGCGTGGATTGATCCACGGACCGTGCTGGTCACTCGTGGTTTGGTCCTGAGAGGGTGCTGTCGAGGGTCTCTGTGAGGAGACTAAGTCTCGACTCACGAGACCCTTTCCATGGACCGTGAGTTAGTCCACGGACCGTACTGCGCGTCCGTGGTTAGGAACTGAGAGGGTACAGATGAAGGTCCCTGTGAGGAGACTAAATCTCGACTCACGAGACCCTTTCCACGGACCGTGAGTCAATCTACGGTCCGTACTACACGTCCGTGGTTTGAATCTGAGGGGGGTCGTTTTAGAGTCCACTTGGAGGATTCTAAGTGTGGACTCACGACTCCCATCCATGGGGCGTGAGTACAATCCACGCCTCGTGGTTTGACCCTCATGAGTCCAACCTGTTTTGGACATCATTTCTACTCTCATTAAGTATTAGTCATCAATTAGGCCCTAGCTTAGGTCATTAGATTTCCGGAGTGTTACAAAAGGATCACTCGTTTTTAAGCAAAGACTTTTCCATCTCTCTCTGCCAATATCATGAATGTGACATTAACATGTCAACACGGGTATCCGCTGTTCTTTTTTTTATACATTCATACAAGTTGAAAAAATGGTACAAGTGAATCTATAAATTTAGTGAATGAATCTCCCAATAATCGCAAAGTTGACATCAATAAACGAGGGTCAACTGCTAGCTTTGGTTTCCTTTATCCTATGGTCTTAGCTTGTACAGTCTCTTGTTGGTTGACCTTACAGTTTTTCCTAATGTGCTCTTCTTCTTATGATGACTAAGAGCAGGTTGTTTTTCATGGCAATGTGAAATAGGTTTAGTGTTAGTTTTCTTTCCTTTCTAGGCTACATATGCTAAAATTTAGTTCTATTCTTTATTGAATTTTTATTCAAGTTTCTTATCTGGATTGCTTACCCATCATTTCTTCCTATTGCTAGTCATACAAGTCCTGGTGCTACGAAGACATGCATTTATGAAGGAGTGAGGAATAACTCTTTATCACAAACACCCTTGCCAGATATAAATAAACTTCTCAATGCCAACATCGTTTTGACAACTTATGATGTACTGAAAGAGTACTTATCACACGACTCTGACAGGCATGAAGGTGATCGTAGAGCTCTTAGATTTGAGAAAAGGTATCCTTCAGCCTGCAATTTCCTTTTTCTGTCTTTTGAGGTTGCTTGGATAGAGAGTTGTGTTAAGGTAGAAGTGCTGCTCTTACTGCTTTTTGTCAGTTCTTAATGCTGAAATCAAGGTATCATTGCCTACATGATGCTACAGCTTAAAAAAATCATACTGGAGTCTAGCTTTGGAAGAGTTACTGGTTCTGCTATTAATTCAAAAGTGTGGTTTATGGATCTACAACCTAGTTACTCCTTACCAGAGCAGAGTCGTCCTTCTCTTTGAGTGATTGAACTCAGTTAGTTCTATCTGTTTGGTTTTGGAGCGACGTGGTTGTGATGTTGAATGTTGTTGGTTAGTTCCTGAATGTATTTTATTACTATTGTAAAAGTGACGAATGCTTCCCTTGTTTGATTCTTACGCACTGTTGTCTGGTGCTTGTCCCCCAGTGCCTATCCATTATTTGCTCTGTGACAACTTCTGAAAAGTATTTGACTGACCTATTGATCAGGTTATTGGTTCTGAAACTGTGTATGGTAGACATGCTGATTGTACTTTCTTAATTTTGTACATCTCTTTGTTGTTGTTATGGACCTTGGGCCTAAGTCAACTCCAAAAGCTAGCTGAAGAGGTGAGGATTGCGCAAGCCATATTGAAGAGGGCATCTCTCATTGAACCTAAAGCTCGCTTTAGAAGCTCTTTATACTCTCTTGTGGGTCTTCTGTGACCTGATTGATTCTTCTGGTCTGTACTTTATGTTCTATACTTCTTTTCAAAGACACCATCAGATTTTTCGGAACAGAACTTCAGCGTCAAGGAGATGCTTTTTGCACCTAACTTAATAATTATATCATTTTATTGATGTCAATCGTAAAAAATGTCGATTTAATTTACTATCTTACATGTGATTGCTTTGGATAACAAACATTTCTTTGAAAGAGTTCTCTTTTCCTTCATTTTTCTTTTGTATTGAAACAGTTCCCTCATATTTAGTTACTGTATCACTGAGTTAGGGGATGGATTTCTTGTTTTCTGATATAATTTCCATATTAGTAATTGGCTTATTCTTTGGATGTTTTATTATATAAGATGTTAGGCAATTCTGCAAATATTAAGTACCTCAACTGTGAACAGCGCCTTTTGACATTTTACAGTCATTGAACGCCTTACTTCACTTTGGTTGCTTCTTCTGTTATTGTTATGTTACAGATGAGATGGGGCTAGGAAAGACTGTTGAGCTGCTTGCTTGTATCTTTACACATCAGGTGGCATCATCTCCATTGGCAATTTTACTGGTGAATTTCTGTGTGATGAGGGTCAGAAGAATAGTCTGAAAAGACTGAAAAGAGAGCGTGTTGAGTGTTTATGTGGTTCTGTGAGTGAAAGCATCAGATATAAAGGATTGTGGGTTCAGTGTGATGCTAGTGATGCGTGGCAATATGCAGATTGTGTGGGCTACTCAGATTGTGAGAATTCTGATGTTCCCGAGTGCTTGACAAGTGTAGAACTTGCGAGAATTATAGAAGCAAGAGAACATTCTAGAAGCAGAGAATGTATATATATACGTTGTGATGGGAGTGTTATATAGGAGAGAGTGAGTGATAAAGAGGAGAGCAACTATCAGTGAATTAGCAGGAGGTAAATGCAGGTTGTTACTAAAGCACTAACAACCTGCATAAACCATAAGCTAGGTAAAAATCTGCATGCCCCTTTGTAAGCCTCGTAAAAGAGATTAGCTATGACCTGTAATTTTCTAGACAGACCTCATTAACCCATAAAAGCAGCCGTCCCTTTAACTCAGCTGCAAAGCAGCATAACATATGACAGGCCAAGGCCTTCTCTTCCAGAAATGCACTTCTTATCCCAATCTTTTTTCTTCCCAGCGGTGACTTTAATCATGCTACAGAAGATACTTATGTCAGCTGAAAACATCCTCATTAATTTTTTTCCAATAAGTTGTTTATTTCACCTTTTTCCTGCAACCAACTTCAGGTTACAACAACAACAACATACCCGGTGTAATCCCACTTGTGGGATCTGAGGAGGGTAGTGTGTGCACAAACCTTACCCCTACGTTTGAAGGTAGAGAGACTGTTTCCAATAGACTGCATTTCAGGTTAGTAATGGAAATTTATCTCATCAAACAGTGCTATTTAAGTGCAGTGACTAATAACCTCATAAAACATCTGTGAAACCTGAAGTGCCTGGAAATACCAGATGTTTTCCTTTGACTACGAGATGTTGTCTCTAAATAAACAGGCAGATATGCAGAAGTCACTTAACGAATTCGCTTTCTTTACATTCTGATTCAACATAGTAGTTTCAGATGGTATAGCATGTGTGGAACTCTTAATACATGGTGAAATGAAATTCAAATATACGAAAACTCACCACCATCTACATCTTTACATAGTACTGATACCTACACCATCCATGTAAATTAAATTTCGTACAAGTTGTTATGGGAAGATCCAACCTTTCATCATCAGAATTATCTGTATCTGAACTATTGGAAACACTTAGCTGAGCAGATTTTAGCACAATGGGCATGGCAAGAATTAGATAAGGAAGGAAATCTTCCCCCAAGCATTTACATGGTCTACCGTATGCCTGTCATAGAATCAAGTGTAAATTAGCCAAAAACTGAAAAGAAAATGGAAGTTGCACAAAATTCTAAGTTGTATCAACATACCAGTAACGAAAATTTCCTCATTGGATCTTCTATCTCTGTTTGAGTTTCTTGCAGTGAAATGAGTACTACAGTGACCTAAAATGGCACATCACATGAGGTAAATGCATTTTCAGATATGTTGATAGTGTCACATTTATATAATGCCTGCTAAGTGCTAATGGAAAGATATAAATTGTATTCACCTTTTCAACATAACCATGGATTGCTTGATTTCCAAAATCCATTGTAACCATGGTAATGCATTCCATGGATTTGGCAAGTAGCGTGCGACTTCTATCTTTAGTAGCAGTTTCCAAGATAACTTTAAGATAAGGCATTACAGAATCATATATGTAAGCAGAGTCTTCCTGCAGTATCCAAGGAAAATGAAGTTTAGAACACCAGAGATTTAAACAAAAGAAGTTTTTTTTGAACCGCTGAAAGCGAAGTACCTGCGATGAAATAGCTAAAGAGGCTAAAGTTTCAAGAGCTGCTTCTTTCATCATTGTCATTCCTCTCTAGAATATGCAGCAAGTTAAAAGCTTATGTCATTTACTCTTATACACGTGGACGAATGAGTATGTTATAGATTGGTAAAGATAACATTACCTGTAGAAACCCGACTAATTTACTCACTATTTTGTGCAGGTAAGGTTTTCAAGTCATCTGCACTGCAATTGTGACTGAACAACCATATCACTGAAGTTGCACGTCTATACACAAAATGTGCTTGCAGTGGACAAAGCCGTTTTAACCAGCCGCAGTTGGCTGTTTTTAATGGCTTTTGCGTATACGGAAAGGGAAACGACGCATACATCGGAAAAAGTAGGGGATTTACAAGAGCTTTTTATGAAACTGGTGGAGGCTGCGGCGTTGCCCGTCGCGCCGGAAATGTAGGAGAGAAAGAGGAAAAGTGCTGCGAGAAATAACAGTTTCTTATGATTCCAACATATGATGATAGGTAAGGATTGAAAAATAAGTTTCTGCACCTCATTCTTATGTTTCAGTCCCCACCAGGTTGTCAAGAGGTTTCTCAAAGTGGACTGATTGTGGATAATACCACCAGTTGCTGCAAAATATTTCCAAATGAAGTACTTTGTGATGGTTGTCTTGTCTTACTTAACTGTGTATTATGTCTCAAAGAAATGGGGTTATTGGTTATTTAACGTTTATTTCAGGTTGGATTTCAAAGAGGCTTGGACGGATGGCGTCACACACAACCTACTTCTGAGGCTGGTTCCACAACCCAACTTACATCTAATGATATTGCTTCAATATGGACAAATGTGGCACAAGGTGTGAAGAAAGGCAGAGTTTACGGGCTTGGAGCACAAGCTTCTTCATGTCATCCATCACCGTTGTCTAGTGCTTCTACTTCTCAAACTTCAGAAGAAATGGAAGCAAATGCGAAGAGAGATTTCAAAGCTAACAGAACGACTTCAAACATCTGAAGCTAACTATGCTAAAGTGTGGAAGTTCATGGAGAAACATATGGCTGAATCTGATGATGGCGAAGAAGAGACCAACTCTAATGAAGAGTAGATTATGTTGTGGTTCTTTAGACATTTGCTATGACATTTAGACTTGTTTTAAACTATTTACTTCCGTTTTGAATAACAATTGAATACTTATTAGACTTGATTTTGATGATGCTTGAACTTTTAGACTCCATTGTGAATCTGTGAATCAAGTGGAATTTGAATGTTTAGGAATGTGTTAGATATTTGGTTTTATTGTTATGTTAAATTTCTATGAATGGTAGTATAATTTAGCAGATGGTGACCAAAATGAATAGCATTTTTCTTATATATTAAAAATATAGCTTTCTTATAGAATTTTGTTTAGAAAATTAAAAATGCCGACTACAATAGTCGGAAGATCACCTAAAAAGTTAATATAATAATTATTTATACCGACTATAGTAGTCGGAAGAGTACTTAAATGATTAATAAATACCATTCACAATGATCGAAAAATATATATTTAATTATTTAACTATTACGATAACCGTAGTTGGCATTAATAAATTAGTATTTAACAAATATTCTAACTACAGTAGTCGGTAGTATAAAATATTATTTTACTAACTTTCCGACTATAGTAGTCGGCAGTTCGTGTACTTTAATGGTCGGGTTTTAATTTACATATTGTGACTACTATAGTCGGCAAGTATTTTCCGACGCTCAGTCTGCCGACTGCTCAAAAGTAGTCGAAAAGTCATCGGAAAACTCCATTTTCCGACTACATTCTGACCAATTTAGCAGTCGGCAAACAACACAATTTTAGTAGTGAATTATAATGAATTTATCCTTTTCAAATTCAATTTTAAAACAAAAACAAAAATGAAATAAAATTTTTTACCTCACTAATGAAATAAATTGAATTCAAACAGAAGAGAATTTGTTTGAATGAAATCATAAGCACATTAATGATCTCATAGTATCAATTTTGACCACTTAAATAGCTTGAAATTGAGTAAATTACGATGAAAATGTGTGTTGATATATAACCATAAATTTATGTTTAGATATCAAAATAAAAAATGGGAGTGTTGTTGTTCGAGACGTTTTGGTCTCTTCTTTAATGACTGATTTTGTTATTTATAACTTTCTGAAATTTAGAAAATTTCGCTATTTGTGACAAACTATTTCCATGGAGATTTTCTTAGACTTGCAATATCTCTATTGTTCGTAATTTTTGTGTAAAAAAATGAAAATTAAAAAAATATAACACTTTAAGATTTCGGTGGAACGCTTTACCTTAAGATAAAGTGTTCTTGACAATATAGTGTATGTATTGAAAACACGAATATTAGAGAATGATCATATATAAGCTTAGTAAAATAGTTCAACCTGGTGCGAAACACAAATAATTTAGCTAGTTCAACATAAATTTAAGTTAAGATGTCAAACTAAACATATTTAGGGGCAGGATATGTAATTGGCCAAATATAAAACATAAAAGAATAATGTAGAAGTAGAAAAGAAAAAAAAAAGGCAAAAGGAAAAGACATAATCAGCTTTAAGGCAAATCGGAACCACCATTCTCTTCCATGGATGGCGTGGAAAAGCTGAGGAAGGAATTCAAGTATTGGAAATATTCACCGTATTTCTATCAAAAGCGCAACTATTATGAGTCGGAATGGAAAGACAGTTATCGTATCTTGGTTGATTCGTTTATGCTTAGTTCTTCCACATTCGAGAACGCCTTGAGCAAGTATATAATATTCTCAGTTATTCGTATATTTATTCTTTATATATATATATATATATGTTCTTCGATTTCGTCTATTGTAATTTCATTCCGAAGGATTATTTCTGTCTGCAGATCACTTTGGAAAATGAAACTGTCACCTGTGGGGGATGCGGTGCCTTGCAGCTTTAAGGATTTGGAAAATATGACCCTGAAATTTTCCCGATCCCAATGTTTAATCCACACTATGTACGGCAGATTGTTTGCAGATCATGAGGGCAATGTTGCTATCAAAACATGGGATTTCTTTGTTCCACAGTTCCCCTGTTATGCTGACCATCCGAATAGATTTTGTGTATGTTTAATTTGTTGGATCTCATTTTTCTCTTCCTCCGTTAACATTTATTTTTTCCCTAACCTAGCTGGAAAATTTAATTTGCAGAACGAGCTTGAAATACTAACGCGTGAAGACCGACATCCATGTTTGATGAAGTTAAAGGGCTTCTGTTTTCAGCATATACTTGCACTAGTGTATGATGAAATGCCAACACAAGTTTTGTCAACCAAGCTTCATTCTGGTACTGGAGCTAGCTACTAAAGGAATTTTTCTAGTTTTTGTGTGCTTTTAACGTATCATCTGTTCCTTGGGCAGGCAATCAGTTTGGATGGAATGCTAGAATGAGGGTGGCGACTCAACTTGCAAGCCTCTTCGCCTGGTTTCATGAGAGGCGATATGCATTTGGTACTGTCAGACCAAAAGACATAATGATTGACAACGTAACTATCTTAATACCTTCATTCGTTTTGGACCTCCTTACGTGTTGGTGTTTTACAAGTTACTGTTCAATTTAGCTCGCAGGACTTCAACATTAAAGTATTCGACTTTGGTTTCCTTACTCCGGTCACGAATGAAGATAATTGGGGGCCCTTGCCTTATCATGCTATTCGAGAACCTCCAGAGGCTAGATACGGTGTGTCTATTTATTTTTGTCGTCTTATTTATGTCAATGTCTATACTTTTAGTGAACTTTGTGGTGAAGAAATGTATAGTCAGGGGCACTTCTATCTTTTAAACTGTTTGTTTGAACCAGCTAAGCTCTGAATGCTATATGTTACCAATCCTTCAAGAAAAACAGCTAATCTGACTTGTAGAAGATGGGAACCTTTTGTCCCTGTATTTGCTATTGACCAATGCATCGATGAGTGACAATTTGTTTTAATTAGCAAAAAGTGGATTGCGTTTATTTATACAACACTAAGATAGTGCTTCTTTTAGTGCTTCATAAACGTGCAGAAGCAAAAGTTAGAAAAGGTAGCTGCTGAGAGAGATGGATGTGTTTCGATAAAGTTTGGTTAAAGAAAGAGAATGCAGAAAATAAGAACAGAGGAGACGGTTACTGAAAGAGAAATGGATCAGATTAGAAGGGAGGAGGAGAGGGTGTTGTAAACGTTGCCGGAGGTGCTAGATTGACGGGAGAATCATTTGATTTTAGCCTTAACCATTTAGGTATAGAATCCATGAAGATGACACAAATGTTTCCAAAAAATTAAATAAATCATAATCCAAATTCCAAGTTAGTGACTTCTGAATTTGCTAGTTACAAGTTTCAAGGTGTGAATTCATTTATTGTATTCGCCTTCTCTCGCATAAAAAAATGCATGAGAAAAGGGAAAGATTGGGCAACAACCCAATCTAGAATGCCTGTGGCTATGGCTAAATCTAGATAGAAGGATTGCAGGTACTGCCTTAAATGAATGGAAGAGGAAAGGATCTCTTCGGCATTTTAGATACATGATTTTTCCCCTTTTATTCAACCTAGATTTTTTGCAGTTTGAGATGCCTCTCGTTCTCTTTAATATATGCTTTACACTTCTTTCTGCTTTGTTTAGCTTAATGTCATAAAATACAATATTGTGTGTAATTATGTTGTACTTTCCTCATTCTCTTGTTGCTCTGGACAAATTGATTTCCTTGCAAATATTCTTGCTCTATTGGTCAATGTTCTAGGTTCAACCATTTCTTCATTGCTTCTTTCATTAGTTGTATCTGTAGTATTAATTTGGTGTGAGTTTCTTGGTTGTATTCATGGTCCTAGAGACACCCGGAATATCTGGAATATAGCAGGCGGAGGTTGGTACTCAAGGATATCTGGAATCAGTTTTCTATTCTCATTTCCTTTGTTCTTTCATTTGAAGGTGAAAAGCTTTTAATAAAACACTCCAGGTCTATTAGGACTTTAAGTGAAATTGAGGTGTGGGTTTTATTAAGAAAACAAGTACAAACATATATGTAATGCAAGAAAAAAAAGGTAACTTCTTTTGCTGGTTATATTTATTTATAGGTGCCACCACTTTATTCAAGATAATACTCATGGGCAATGGGTCACACACCTTAGCTCACCCTGCATATACTTAACCAGAGTTTAAGTGAGGTGAAGCACCCTCCCTAAGCTGTTCTGAGCTCGGCTTATGCAAGCCTTAAATAAGCCTCAACAACACAACGTTGGATCTGTTGTGGTTTTGTTCTTTTGTTCTCAATCATCAGTATCTATCTCTATTCTATTACCTTTTGTTAGTGATAGAGGATGGACAAATGATTTTTATTTATTCACATTGTACTTTTAAGATTTCGTTGGATGTTTTCTAAATCTTGAATTGCAATGATCTATCCTAATCTTTGGATGTGTAAGATTTTTCTTTTTTATCGTGTAATAAATAACTTACATTACATGATCCTACACGTTATTGTAGGTATTCAGAATTTAAAAGCTGATGTTTACATATTTGGTATTCTACTTGTGGAGTTGATTGGCAATAGCTACATTGGTATAGAGAAGAAGATGGCAATCCACCACTGGATTCTTAAGGAACTCCAAGGAGGAAAAAGATCAATAGTGAATGAATCAATTCTGCAAGATAATGATGAGCTTGCTAACGGCATCACAGACTTAGCAGTAAAATGTTTGAATGAGGATCCAAATGAACGCCCAAATATGATGGAAGTCTCTACCAACTTGTCCAATTTGGTAGGAGTAACTTGAAATCAATTAGTTACTTTGAGCTTAGTGAGGCTTTATATGCTCAAAACATTACTCAATATGAATCATTAGTTGCTTATGTAATAAGGATTTAAGGTGTGTGGTGGTTCTTGTTTTGCTTGTTAGGGCTTTACTATAGAGAACTTGAAAACCACTTGATATGCTTGAACTTCATTCGAATTTTTCTTCATTTTGGCTAATTCTTACTTTGAACACGATTTATGCTACAATTTTGATTTACTCTTTTTTAATTAAACTAGTTTTAACTTATGTGAGTGCATGTGTCAATAGATTAAATTTCCTATACAAAAAGAATATATTACGTAAATAAGTGATGGACGTACAAATAGGTGCAACATTGACAAAAATGTTATTACATTGACTTGTTTAATTATGTGTAATAAGTATTTAGATTTACCGTTCTTTCTTTTGTTATAATTTTCAGTAATGATATTGCGAGAAATTTATTTTTATTTTTAAACACTTGAAAAATGAACTTGTATGTTTATATTTAAGGGGGAAAAACATCAATGTATCCCTCATTGTTGTATTGCTGCTGATTTCAATGGTTTCCACTTGTGTTGCCTACCTCCCCGGTGACATCGTTCCGATGAGCAAAATGGGTCAATGTCACTCTGTACGTATAACCCTTTTAACTCTTTCAATTTTCTTTTTCTCTCTATATATATGAACGAAGAGACGAACTTTATCGTTTAATTTTTTTTTTTTTGTGGTTGATTTACTTGCAGTCGAGGACTGTTTGGCATGATATGATTGGAAAACATTGTCCCATTTTCGGGGTTAATCGGGAGGTAATTTTCATTTCCCCATACATTTCTTGAGTTTGTGCTTCTGGGGTTGTAACTTTTTGGGGATTTTGCTGCTGATCTCTTTCATTTTTACCTAATGGTGTTTTTTCATTGGGTTGAAATTTAATTGGTGTAGGTGTTGATACCGATTCCAAAACCAACTGGTTTTACTGGAGCTGATCCTTACAAGATGTGAGTTTCATGAAAGACAAAACTTTCTGCTTTGTCTTATTTTCTTGTAAATTCAGTCTACTTGTCATGCCTTAGATTTATTATGGTGAGATTCAACTTGCACATTCATGTTAATGCATCTGATATTAGAGTTTTGGTATGGGAGTAGGTTCATTTTGGTCCTTCAAATATAACCTAAGCATTTTTGATCCCTTAACTTTTTGGTCTCTCGAACATAATCCACTTAAAAGTAATGGTGTTAAACCCATGTGACATCCACATGGCTTGTAAAATATAAAACCCATCGGACAAACTCATTTTCCTATTCTAAGGGAGAGTTGTCGCACCTTACGGCCATTTTGTTGTTGCCTTTAAGGGAAAATGGTTACTATTTTCGAGTAGGACTGATGATTGCGTTCTTAAGTATTGTCTTCTGATATAAATAGCTACTACTATATTAATCCTAATAAATGAAGAAAGCATGAAGAAATAAAATGTGCATCAATCAAGAAAGAGATAGCACTGTCAGTTGAAATTTACACCACTAGAAAAATTGTTCTTCTAGTTAGTGTTTAACATTGTTATGTTAGGGAGACCAAAAGTGCTCCACTTTAGCAAAGTTAAGGGACTAAAAATGCTTAGGTTATATTTGAAGGACCAAAATGAACCTACTCCCATAGATAATGGATAATTTTAGCCTAAAACTCTCTGATATTACTTGGAGTCGGCTATATGAAACATATAAGTTACTGTTTCCTCTTTGTTTTCTTGTAAATTCAGCCTGCTTTCCATCTCTTAGAAACTTATTATGGTGAAATGCATCTTTTATTTCTCTTGTTCTGGTCATGGCTGCAGATTTGTGCTAACACTGAAAAACATTGCTGAAAGGATGTTGTAATTGGATAAGGTCTTCTGTTCTGTCCCAATTTGCATCAAATAGAGAAGTGCTAAAATTCCTAGGGAGGCTGGGATGTAATTTGTGAAGCTTTGTGCCAAACTTACTAGGAAAGGGTGAAATAGATGGCTAGAAATAACACATGAGAGGAGTGAAGGTGTGGATCCCGTACAGACTAAGCACTTTTAGATGATAAGTGACATATTAATTTTCTTGTCACCTTTCTCAAAAAGGAAGTTGTAGAGCAATTTTGATTGAAGTTACTTCTCATGCAGATTGTCATCTGTCTCTCAAAACTTTACATGGTTTATCACATGAGCATTGGCTCTGTCAAGATAAGGGAGAAAAAAGATCTATGGTGGGAATTAGTAGCTTCTAGGGGATGGTGTAGACGTCATGGGTTGTATGTGGTGATTCTAATATAACCAGATCCGACAACGGAAGGAGTGGGAAAGGTATAATAGAGCTATGCAGTAGTTCTTTGGTTTCATAGAGGATCTTGAATTGATTGATTTTCCATTGGCAGGATGGATTTAGAGCTTGTTTAGATTGGCTTAAAAGTTGGTCAAACCTACTTTTAAATGAGTTTTAGCTTTTGAGAGTGTTTGACAAAGTTAAAAATAACTTAAAATAAGTTAAAAATGGCTTAAAAAAAGTTAAAAACCAAAAGGACCCCCCCCCCCCCCACCTTTTTTTTCCCGACTTAAAAGTCATTTAAAGTTTTCACTTTTTATTTTTTGACTTAAAAACTACTTCAAAAAAAAAAACTACTTTTTTTCAGCCTATCCAAACTACCTCTTACACATGGTACAGATTAAACAATCATATTGCTGCATCAAGACTGGACATGTCCTTAGTCTTGACTTAATAGGATGATGAATACAACAATATCAAACAGTCACTAATGCCAAGGTTAAAATCTGATCACTTACCCATATTAATCCGGTGAAGTGACTGGTAAAAAGGAAATCACATTTCAAGTTTTGAGATTGCTGGTTGGAAATAGACGGTTCACTGAGATAATTATAGGGTGGTGGAATTCTTTTGAGGTCACAGGTATGCCCTACATCTTAGCAGTCAAGTTGAGTGGAATCATGAAAATTATGGCAATCCGAACTGAAAATTAGAATTGCTGGAGGAGGTGCCAAAATTAGACAATATACAACAACCAAGAAATCTCACTAAGGAGGGACTTGTACCCAAAGAATGTTAAAGATGGAACTTGTATCCAAAGAAGTTTAAAGATGGAGCTTGAGGAAGTGACGAAGTTTGAAGAAATTGTTTGGAGGCAAAGATAAGAGCATTGTAGTTGAGGGAGGAGAATAAAAAGGGAAAAGGGTCACAATTGCACCTTTACTATGCAAAAGGGATCATATTTACCCTTTGTTATAATATTGGTACAAAAATACCCCCGATACCTAAATGACTCAAATATACCCCTCCTTCGTAAGGGATGTCAAAGGTAGAAGAAAAGCAATGACCGGAGTGGGAGAGTCGGAGTCGAAAAGAGGATCCCTCATTTCTTTCTCTCATTCAAAACCGTGCATGAGACTTTCATCTCACACGTCTCCTAAGTGATAAAAGAAAGATTTTCTTTCTTTTTTGATTACCTTCCTCGTGTATGTATAAGACCAAATTTGTTCGATTTCTTAAAAGGATTACGTTGAACAGCTTTAGACTTTTCTGTTTTTGGGTTAACCAAAGATGCATAGAAGATACTGCTTCAATGATAGACACCCTTGTTTTTTGTTAGGCTGATGAAGCAGCAAGGTATTCTATTGATAAATATATACAAATTGTTACCTTCTCAAAATAGAAGTTATATTTGGTCTTCATGTCAACTGGAGAAGAAGTCTTACTCTTTCCCATCAATGTACCTCAGCTACACATTTAAGCAGACAATCCTGCTTGAGGGGCAAAAACAAAGCTATAAAGATATGGAAGGCCAGACTTTATCTTTGCAAATAAATTGAGATACTTGATAGATAAACTCAAAGAGTGGAGTAAAACAAGACAAGGAAATTTGGGACTGCAAAAACAAAGCATTCTAAATCAATTGGCTGAATTTGATGGGATCTAAAATCAAAGGCAATTGACAGATGAGATTTATTTGAGAGCAGTTCTCACCATTGAATTTGAAGAAAATGCAAAGAGGGAAGACATTGCTTGGAGACAAGTCCAGGGGTTTGTGGCTAAAAGGAGACAGAAACACTAAGTTTTTCCACAGAACTGCAAACTGTCACAAGAGGTACAATAACATTGACAAGCTGTCATTCAATGGAGAATGCACAGGGGAGCCAACAGAGATCAAAGAAGAAATCATTAAGTTCTATCAGAACTTACATGCTGAAACAGAAAGATGGAGACCCCAATTCAATGCCAAATCTGGTACTATTGTGAATGAGATGGATAACATCATGCTACAAGAACAGTTCAGTGAAAAGGAAACAAAGGACTTGTGTTATGGCATGTGCTAGGGATAAAGCACCTAGCCCACAGTTACACCATGACATTTTTCATAGCTTGTTGGGATGTGCTGAATAAAGTAGTAGTTGCAGCAGTACAAAACTTCCATGCTTAGAGTTTTTTTTTTTAAGGTTTCAATGCGACCTTCATAGCACTGATACCAAAAAAGATTGGGGCAAAGGAGTTGGAGGACTTCAGACCCATAAGCCTAATAGGAAGCATTTACAAGATCCTATCAAAAATTCTGACCAAAAGGCTCAAGAAAGTAGTCTCCAAGATGGTGGATGCTTAGCAATTGGCCTTTATAAAAGGCAGACAGATCATGGATGCAATTTTGATTGCAATGAGTGTGTGGATGTCAGGAAGATCAGCAAGGTCCCAGGGATCTTTTGTAAGTTAGATATTGAAAAAGCCTCCGATCATCTTCACTGGATCCTCCTTTGGAAGACTTTGGAGAATATGGGTTTTGGTGAAAAATGAATGAAATTCTGCATCACGACTGTGAAGTTTTCCATTCTAATAAATGGATCTCCTTCTGGATTCTTCTCATCTCAGAGAGGATTAAGACAAGGGGACACCCTATCCCCTTTTCTATTTATTCTGGCAATGGAAGGACTAAATGACATACTCAGAACAGCCCAAATAAAAGAATGGATAAGAGGTTTCAATGCCAAGATGAATGATAGACAGGGCCTGGCCATATCACATTTACAATATGCCGATGACACTCTGATTTTTTGTGGTGCAGAGAGCTTCCAACTTAAGTATTAAAGAATTATCTTGATATTGGGCTTCTCATGGTTACACATTAACTATGGGAAACATTTCATTTACCCAGTTAATAAGGTGCCCAACATAAATGTGTTAGAGAACTTCCCTCAAGAGTACCTTGGCATGCCCTTTGGGGATAAGAGCAAGTCAAAATGCACATGGAACAATGTTCTGGAGAAATGTGAGAAGAAGCTAGTGAATTGGAAAGGCAAATATTTGTCTCTAGGTGGAAAGGTGGAAGAGTTATTCTCATCAATAGTGTGTTGGATGCCATGCCTACATACATGATGTCAGTTTTCCCAATGATTGCAAATGTAATTGATAAAATGGATGTTATCAGGAGAATTTTTTTGTGGCAAGAGAACTGTGATCCTAATGATCACAAATTTCATCTTGTAAAGTGGGATGAAGTCATGCAAAGTAAAAGAGTAGGGGGTTTGGGGATAAGTAACTTAAAACTGCAGAATCGAAGCCTTCTGATGAAATGGCGATGGAGATTTGCATCATAGGAACAAGCGCTGTGGAAGGAGACAATCAAGGCTAGGTTTGGAATGGACTACCTACATGCCCACACAACCTTATGGATCTGGAGTATGGAGGTCTATTAAAAGTCAGTGGATCAGGTTTGCTAACAACTGTAAATCAAGGTGGGAAATGGGGGAAAAACACTACCTTGGGAAGATGTGTGGGTTGGACAAGAAACTTTAAAGAACAAGTATCCTGAGTTGTTCAACTTGAGCCTTCAAAAAGTATCCACAATCAAAGAAATGAGAGACAATCAAGGGTGGGATCTCAGGTTTAGGAGACACTTGAACGACTGGGAAATTAACAAAGTGGTTGAACTACTCAATACTCTGGAGCAATACAAAGATTTAACTCCTAATAAGGACAATCTATTTTGGCTACCAGAAAAGCAAGGGAGATTTTAAGTTGTTTCAACTTACGAGAGATCACAGAGATCAGTCACTTAGAGTGGTGGCTGGCCCTGGAAGATGATCGAGAAATTCAAGGTACCCTTTAAGGTAGCATGTTTCACTTAGCTACTAGCCAAACATGCCACACTCACCAAGGACAACCTTATGAAAAGAGGTCGTCAAATTTGTTCTAGGTGCTCTTTTTGTGAATGTGAGATTGAGACAATAAATCATCTCTTTCTACATTGTAGAGAGACTGTGAAGCTATGACAAATTTTCATTAATTTAAGAGGCATAAGCTGGACTATGCCAAGGAGCATCAAAGAGGCTCTAGCTTGCTGGAACAGAGATGGGAATCAGTCGGGACTTGGGACACAGGGAGAGATGGAAGATTGTCCCAGCCTGCATTTGGTGGACTTTTTTTTTTTTTGATTTGTACCGGGTGTCCGAGTCTCTTTGAGCCCCGACTAGTCCCGGGAGTGCACAGGCCCTCGGCAAGGAGTTTCCCGCAAGTGCACCACGGTTAATTTAGGTTTTACCCAGTCCGATGGCCCTCAGAAATTGTTTGCACCTAGTGGGTTTCGAACTTGAGACCTTGAAAGGGAGCAAACCCCAAGGCTCAAGTCAATTGCCAGCAGGCCAACCCCTGAGAGTTACTCTCTGCAGAAACTCAAGATGAACTGTCTAGTCCTTTTCTTTTTTTGGTATATGCACAAATATCCTCAAGAAGAAGACGATATTCCTAGTATTTTAGATTATTTATGAAGCTTTAGTAGGGTCACCTCTCCCTCGGTAATTTTGTTAATAGTATTACTGGAATACTTCTCTGAGTATTCCTTTTGTTCATAATACATGTTACCTTTATTCAAAAAAAAAAAAAAGATATGGGAAGGGATGCTAGAGTGGAAAGAGATTGATCAAGTGGAAAATTCAATATCTCCCTTGGGAGGCAGAGTAGTTTTAGTGAATAGTGTAGTGGATTCATTACCAACATATGTGATATCTATATTCCTCTCATCAGATAAGGTGGAAAGTAGGATGGATACTCTCATAAAAGAACTTTATTTGGCAAGAAAACAGGAAAAAATGCATTCCACCTGGTGAAATGAAAGACTATCATTATTTGGAGATTGGGAATCAGAAACTTCAGGTAGCATGT
The DNA here is from genome assembly GCF_019186545.1 of Solanum stenotomum. Classification (NCBI taxonomy): domain Eukaryota; kingdom Viridiplantae; phylum Streptophyta; class Magnoliopsida; order Solanales; family Solanaceae; genus Solanum; species Solanum stenotomum. The sequence continues at coordinate 2,930,703 of NC_064288.1, read as the reverse complement.
CAGAAGTCCTTTATTCAAATAGTTCTGGAGATACAATAATGACAACAAGATCTTTGAAGGAAGGTAATTACAGGTGTTGTCAGGGATCTCAATAATGTACCTAGAAGATTAATTCTACGTATGGGGTACACTGAAATGAAGGTGGGAATGGTAGAAGAGCTGTCTTCTGGGATGATACTAGATTGGACATGGTCCTCTAGAAGACCAATTTCCTGTTTTTTCCCTAGTTGAAACAAATCCCCAGGCTAAATTAGAATTAGTGAGGGGACAACAATGTTGAAATCCGAGTTTCAGAAGATTGTTATATGATTGAGAAGTGGGTAGCATTGCTGAACTGTCGAACTAACTTGATTAGATGCAAGTTATAACTGACTGTGAAGACTCTTTGGTATGGGAAGGGACTAGCACAAGGAATTTATTTAGTCAAATCAGCTTATAAAATTCTCATGGGAATAGCCAGGTTGGCTGGAGATGGCCTTGGAAACAGATTTGAAAGGTAGATGCACCCTCTTAGATAATATGGTTATGATTAGTGGCTGGAAAGTCTTGTCTTACGTATGAAAACCTTAGAAAGAGGGGTTATCAACTGAGTTCCAAATGTTATTTATGTGCAACGGTGGCTGAAAGATAATTTCCGTTTGTTCTTACACTCTGTTGTCATATCTCAACTCTGGAAAATGTTCCAAGTATGTTTGAAATGAGCTGGGTGCCAAATATAACAATTGATCTTTTAAGATGTTGGTGTGGTGTAGTTAGGGGATGTTAGTCAGAAGAAATGGTGTAGAATTATTCCAACATGCATTTGGTGAATGGTTTAGAAGGAAAAAAGTTCCAGATTTTTGAGAATCAAGAAATTCCATCCAGAGAATAAACTTGAACTATTTACTCCTGCCGTCCCAATTTATGTGGCACCCTTTCTTTTTTGATCCATTCCAAAAAGAATGTCACCTTTCCTTATTTGACAACTATTTAATGGCACCATCTCCATTTTACCCTTATTGGGTCCCGTTAATCTCTTTATTGTGATGAAAAGTCAACTAAAAGTAAGCACTAAAATAAGATTAATAAGGGCAATTTGGTAGACATAACAAAGTTTTATCTTATTTCTTGAACTCTGTGCCCAGTTAAATGGTGCCGCATATACTTGAACGGAGGGAGTATTACTTTATAAATTTTGGCGTAAAAGTAACCCTGTAAATGATTTGAAACTATACTTGATATTGTAGTCCCTGTAAGGTTTTGTCTAGGGGATCTCTTGTAGTTTACCAATCTGGGGATGCATTTTGTTTATCAGTACAAACTTTGTGCTGATGTTTATGTGAAAATGTTACCAATCTCAGTGTCTGGTTTGGGTTAGCTCTTTTGGAAACATAGAGGGTTGCTGCAAAGGACAGTGCCCCAAGAAAATAAGGCTACAACTTGGGTTTCAACAGAGGTGGATGTAAAAGATAAGTGGAGGGTTGGTATAGTGTATAGTTATATGTTGGAACTTTTAGTATTTTGAGGTGAGATGTGCACTACAGGGACAGAAGAAAAAGGGTCTAAACTGAAATTTAAGAGGGTGAGGTAACTGGTTGATGTTGTTAAGAGCTAAAATGGGAAACTACACTTTGTTAATCAAGAAGTCAATCAGGGTTTTGTAAAACAAGTCTTAGTCTTATTATGATGAAATTCCGCTAAGTTCATAATTAGATTTCGGGTAGTGTTTTTTTGCTTGCACTAGCTAGGTGATTTGCAAGATTGACCCTAAAAAGGGTGGTCTTGAATTTTGGCCCTACATAATTTTATTAAAAGAAATGGTCTGCACTTAAGAAAATTTGCTTGGCAAAACTTTTGTTGCCATTGGACATAAGTTGCGGGGATGAATTAATTTTGCCTATTAGGCACTTTTTTACAAGTCAGAGATAGAGAACCTAACCTGCTTAATTGATCACAAGTAGGGGTGGGCATGATATGGTATATACCAAATTACCATACCATGCCGAAAATGTTAATACCGTGGTTTTGATATTATGGTATTTGGTATACATTTACTTTATTTTCGTATTCAGTATGGTATTTGGTATTTAGAAATAACATACCGAATACCATACTGAAGTATATAGTTACATAAATAACATATACATATTATTTAAAATACTAACAAATATGCAACCTAGTATTAGTATTAAACTAAATGTTTAGAAGTTGAAACTTTGACTACTCTATTTTGATTGAAATGTAATTGATTAACAAAAGGAGTTGTTTGTACTTTATTTTGAATATATATTTCTACATGTGTAATGTGTTAGTTAATGAGCCAAGATTCCTTTACAAAGCTATGCGTCATACACTTTCCTCTATGGACTTCATCAATGTCCTTTATTGGTTCTGCCAGAAAGACAGGTTTGTGCTGGCTTTAGTGTGAGTTAGTATTTGAGCTCCATGGCCGAGTTGCGGACTCTTCACTTTCGATGCCGCACCTGTGTCAGATTCTCCAACAATTCACTACCTTTGGAGAATCCGACACGCACCTGTTGACATTTTTGAAGAGTCCGAGCAACATAGCTCCTTCTTTGATCATATTCACATATGACAATGAACAAATATGACATTTGTGCTATCTTTACATGGTTTCGGTTACTGCTAAAAGGTTAACTGTTATGGTCCCCTGTCATGGATCTATATATGGGACGCTGCAAGATAAATTGTGATGTTTTCTTCCTACGACCTATGGTGCTGGTTCATTAAGAGTGAACCTGCAATCTCTTGAGTTAAAGTACTCAAAAACTTAGAATTATTTTCTGCTTAGATTTCCTGGAATTAACATAGTTTAAATACAGAACTTATAAGATAACTACCCCTACCCCTAAAAACTAGGACATGACTTCCTAACATTACTGGAATGAAAAACTGCACTACTACAGGGAAATAACTACTACTAGAAGAAACAACAAATAACTTCAGTAGAAAGAAATAACTACTGCTGTAAACTGTTGGATGACTAAGGAGTGATAACATTAACCCCTTCCTATCTTATCCACACTTCACCCCCCTGGCAGTACTAAACTGTATAGGTTATTAACTTTTTCGTAGCTCTAATAGAAGCACTTAATGATATTTCATTTTCACTATCTTCTGAAATGGTCAGCTGAATTACTAATTTCTTATTCCAGTGAATGTGGTGTGAGTTGACTTTGTGTGGTCTAATGTCACTTACTATCTATTTTGTAATTTGGTGATGTTACATCTCCTGTTTAATTCTGCATTTATCCATTACCCATTCTCATTGGTATTCTGACCACTAAAGATTCTGGAAGTGTGTGACTAATTACTACTATTATCAATAATTCATCTGCAGATCATTCCAAGTTGGAAGAGAAAAATATCACGTGCCATGGCTGTTTGTGATTAATTGGAAGAGTTCTGAGGTTCCAATGATTGATGTGCATTTGGTAAGGCCTTTATTTGAGTAGAAAGCAGGTCTTAGCTCATAGATGTTTTCTCGCAATCATCTTGACCATTTATCTACCCCTTTAGCCCCTTATTTACTTCCATGTTCCCCTAGTATTGTCTGCACTGAATGGATTTTTCATTTATTACAGAGGTATTCTGGAGGTGATTTGCTTGGTGTTACTGCTAAGGTCATTGATATGCCTCATCACTGTATGTACTCTTTCCTCTCAAGTTCTTTGTAGCATGCCAATAGAAAAGTGCAATACAATTTGCCAGTAATATAAGTAAATGCGGTCTCTTCTCTCCCCAGCTCCATCCCCAAGTACAATGATGCGTATTGAACATGTGGAAGATAATTATTAGAATGGGATGAAAAAGACCGACTTCTTTGATATGCTTGATGAAAATGCCTTACATAATATAGTTTTGGTAGATTATTTCACTCTTATCTGATCAACTGGTTTCTTGACACGTGTCTTATTCTTGTTTATAGCAAAAATACCATATATTCTAGATAAGATTGTTTTTTGTTTAACAAATAAGCAAAACTGAAAATTAAAAAAAAAAGTTGCTTCTATAACACTTGAGTATATATGGTGCGCAATTTAAGTTGCTCAACTTTTGTTGACAATGCAAATGCTATCATTTTAATATTTTGACAATGCAAATGTTACCCTTCTTTTCTTACACCCAACATAATCACGTAAACTTTTCCATCATAGTATTTGGTGGCTCCACAAGTGAGCAGAAATTTGACCTTAAGGTGCTACTCTATCGTGTGAATGTTTACGCACGGTTGAGTTCTTTAAGATTGTTAAGAATTAGGAAATTATTAATATGGCAAGATCTTATATATATATATATATTATATTAGAAAGGTTTATAGCATGTTTGACCAAGCTTCTAAAATCAGCTTATTTTGGAAAGTGTTTTTTCTTTGAAAAGTGCTTTTGGTGAAAAACAGTTTCTGTTTGGCTAATCACTTATTCAATTTAGAAAACACTTTCGAGCAACAAGTAGTGTTGGCCAAACTTTTAAAAAGTGTTTTTATGTCTATTTTTTCGAAAGTGCTTTTTCAAAAATACTTTTGGGGAGAAACCACTTTTTTAAGCTTCTCAAAAACACTTTTTTCTAATCCTAAAAGCTTGCCCAACATACATCTCAACTCTGAAAAAAAGCATATTTGGCTTTGAAGAAGCTTGGTCCAGCCGGCTATCAGGGTCCTTATGGTTCTGTAATTAGAAATATGAATTACTTTCCTTTCCTTGTTAAGATTACTTGTGAATACTATTTAAACCCCAACATGTTTGAGGGAATAATCAAGTAATTCATTCCCGACATCTCTTCTTTTCTTCATTCTTTTACATGGTGTCAGAGCTGCAAAATATATTGCTTCAAATCCTTTGTTTTATTATAGAACGAAGATTGTCATTTTATAAAACAAAAGATCGAATCGAGGTTCACTGTGACAGGTTTCGTCAACTCAAATGACGAGTTAGCAGATACAACTACAATTATTAGATATCTTACAGAATTACTTCATACCTCCAGAATTGAGTATGTTTTGGCAAACTAGGAGTATACGATATGTAAGCTCTAACTTTCAGGAGTGTTAATAATGAGCAAATTATTCATATGACATGAATGGGCAAGTTTTAGAATCCTTATAATTGTGTATATAGACATAGGAATTATTAGGAAATACTTTCTTCCCTTTTTTGGAGTACTTGCACACTTCTTTTTCTTTTTTTGGGATTACTCGTAAATACTATATAAACACCAACATATTTGGTTGGGGGAATAATCAAGTAATTTATTCTCACATCACTATCTTTTCACTTTTGTTTCATCCTAGTCATGAGCCATTTATTTCGAGAATCTTAGTTGACCAAAATGGAAACCTTTTGCTTAAATAAGAACATATCAACTTAAGTCCAAGAGAACTGAAAAGTTGCTTGTTTTTCCCCCCAATTTCTCACATAAGGATACTGAATGCAAGATGAAGAACTTCTCCTCTAGTGGCCTTCAACTAGTTAACAGGCTGAGGACACGCTAAAGAACTTCCATCTTCACTTCCTCATATTCTCTTTTATTGGTTGATTGCTTTATCATGATGTTCTAGCAAACTTGGTGTGCTAAACATTCTATTTTCTCCTTCTCAATGATTTAATTTTTACTGATATAATAAGATCTGATGTATTTGTGGACAGATATTGAACTTCATCCTGATATAGGCAAACACTTTTGGGATCCTCAACACTGGCCAAAGCACGTGCTTGCTAGATATACATGGTAACTTTCTCTTAAATTAATCTTCCTAGCATAGCTTGCCTTTTTGGCAACAAGTGTGAATAGCCTCTTGATAAACTGGATGATTCTACCCTGTGATTGTTTGACAAGTATTGGAGGAATTTCTTACATCTTATTATTACTCAACAATAAGTAGTATAAATGTATAGTAGGTAAATTAACGCCCCAGGTCGTGAAAGAATCGTCATGTCCTGGAAGATAGATTGTTGCAAGCTATACTTGGTATTTAGGTGTCTACTATAAAGAGGAGCATTGACTAAGGTAATAAAATCCCTACTAAACTATAGCTTAAAATGTACTTATATACAGTATCCAACTAGATACAATATTTGATAAAACTATCTCCTCAATTTTGGAGTATAGATGTTACTCATGCCCAACTTGATACAAAGATATTCAACTCCATTCCCGTTTAAGGCCTTTGTAAATATATCACTCAATTGTTCTTCTGTCTTAACGTAGCCAGTGGAGACCAGATTCTCCTGAATTTTCTCGAGGATAAAGTAACACACAACTTCAATATATTTAGTTCTTTCGTGATACACTAAATTAAAAGAATGTATAGAGCAGCCTGGTTATTACACCAATTTTTGTTCGTGATAAATGTTTCAAACTAACTTCATCTAAAAGGTGATATATCCACATTTTTCACATGTGGACTTAGCCATAGCTTTGTACTTGGATTTCACACTTGATTGAAGTACAACACTTTGCTTCTTGCTCCTCTGTAATACCAGATTCCTTCCAACAAAGACACAATAGTCTGTAATGGGTCTTCCTGAAATCTGCAAAACAAACACGAGTATCACTGTGATTGCTATAAAATTTGCCAAGTCCCAAAGCTACTTTTAAGTAACATAGAATCTATTCCAAAGCTTTCCAATGTTTGATCATAGGTGAGGTCATGAATTGACTAACAACACTTACTACAAAAGCAATATTAGCTCGAGTCATAGTTGAGATTATCCACCCCATAAGGCTAAGCAAATCTTTTAGCCACAGGTCTTTCCTTGCCACAAAGCCATCCAGATTAACTTTGATTGTGAAGACCCACTTGTACATCCCATTGCTTTTCTCCTTTGGGTAAATCCACCAAATTCCATGTGTGATTTTCATCTAAAGCATGTATCCCAAGCATAGCATTATACCATCCAGGATGTTTCAAGGCTTCCTTCATTGTTTTAGACTTTAAGGTGCAAATATAGAATCTAGAGAGGCATCACAGAACTAAATGTAGGAGATAAGTGGTCCTAAGAAATACAATCAATAATAGAATATGTGGATTTGCACTAACTTGTACTTTGCGAAGAGAAAGAGAGAGATAAAGATTTTCTTAAGGAGGATTCAATGATGAAAGAATTGATGTAGGACATGTATCAATAGTCGGTTCATTCTCAATAGTCAATAGGAGATGTAAATACCACATAAGTTGACACCTAATATCTGTCAAGTGATAGAGAGTAACAATGATGTCCCTTCTAAAGACGGGAATAGCCCCAGAAAACACACTTCAAGGCCTTCGGGTCCAACTTCGTAATAAATAGTCAGTCATCTCGAACATAACATGTGTTTCCTAACTCCCTTGGCTCCACAACAAATAATGACTTGTTTGAAAGGAGAACATTGTAAGAGATTCCAAAGCAAGCATGCCAGATGGCATGCAATTAATCAGAAAACAAGTTGTAGAAACTACGTCAGCCCGAAACTGTTTAGGAGCTTTCATTTGGAACAATATTGCCTGAGTTGTCTCAAATAGATGACTATTCGTCCTCTCCATAACTCCATTTTCATAACACTCCATTTTGAGAGGCTATATCAACATGAGACGGTGGGTAATCCCATTCTCAGTGGCTTGTAGCCTTGTACTCATTAGTGTTATCATTTCTTAGTAGGCATTTGGACATGCAATATCATCTCATGAGATGAAATCCCTAATTTTCCTAAAAGCTTGATTTGAGAATTTCATATCTTGATTTCACATTTTTCAATTATAAAAATTGACCTTTTATATTTTGTTAAAAAAATCCACTATTTTATATCTACATAATTTCTTGCAAGAATACCAAAAGAGTGATGAAATATTCACGAATATTAACATGAAGATCTAGTTATTAATGATATTGACCAACAAACAACTTATATTAAAGGGTAGTACATTACAATTCACGTCATTTTATTGTTTTATTGAATTAAAGTTCAATCAATAAATGTTGTCAATGAAGTGTTCAATGGTGTGGCCTAGTGGTTAATGAAGTGGTTGAGAGCCATGAGGTCTTAGGTTCAATTTCCAACAGTGACAAAAAATGCCAATTGATTCTTTTCATTTGTCCTTGCCTTGGTGGATAGAGTTACACGTTACCTGTTGCTAGTGGGAGGTGGTAGGTATCCCGTGGAATTAGTCGAGGTCTGCGAAAGTTGGCCCAGACACCACGGTCATCAAAAAAAATTCGATTAATAAATGTTGTAATTTTCTTAGAATAACTTTGTAATAGTGTATTATACTTTTGTTATGAATTTTTGCTCAGTAAGATTATATAAATAATTGGGGCAATTTTGATAGTTTTCACAACTTATGAGATTTTTATATTTATGAGCAAAAAATACATCTTAAAAAATCCAAATTGCATGGCCAAACAAAACTTCAACTTCATCTTATATGATTTCATCTCACATGGCCAAATGGGCCCTTAGTACGCGCACAATAGTATTAAATTAGATTTTAACTTTGTACATAAGCCACAAATGGAAAAATACTTCAGATTGGTTCCTTATAAAGTAAACTCACCTCATCCAAAAAAAAAATCATCCATAAAGGTAGCAAATTTTTCTACCTACCTTTGGACACAATAGGACATAGTTCCCAAACATCATAATCAACTAACTCAAAAATAAAATCAACTTGTTTGTAACCCTTGTGCTTAACGAGCTACTATGATGTTTTGCAAATTTTCACAATTCACAATCCAATGAAGAAACAACATGAAACTGAGGACAAAGTTTCTTCAACTAGGAGAGAAGGATGCTCTAACAGACAATGTGCTTCAAATGGAGATGTGACACTAGATCAAGTAACCAATCGAGGCACCCATTCAATAAGGATGTAGATACCATCAGATACATCATACATGTCCTTGACCAATAATTTTCTTTGTCATATAAGATCTTGAAGAAAACAATAGTCGGAAAAAAAAATACAAAAGAATTTTGCAAACTCATCTACCAAAACGAGAACACCATCATTCTTATTTCTTCCTCCCTTTTTCTCAAATCATTTTCTCAATCTGAAAAAAAAGAACTTCTCGCAACAGAATGAGAATATCAAAAACTTCACCAAAGAGTACCCCCAACACAGATAAAAGTATCATCCGTGGGAGAAAGACCCAGCAAAATTTCACAGGGATATGACCAATCAGTAAATCAGAGAATATTACCCAAAGGAAAAACAAAAGTCCACTCTAACACGTCAGATAAGTAGTCAGACCCAAAGAACTTCCAATTGAGCACAACACTCAAACATCTGAGGAACAGAAAGAAAAAATGAAGCAAAAGGAATGATCTAACCAGGTCTGATCGAGCAAAAATAGGGACAGCTGGGGTTGGTTGGTCAGAGAACCTCCACAGCTTGGGCAGAAACGAAGAGGCAAACTCAGGAATGAAACAAAGACTGAAAAAATGCCGAGTCGAACGCCACCATGCACCGTCAGACAGATTGCTGCCGCAAAAATTCTGCTGGTGCGTGAGCCTCACGCATATCTACTCCAGCCACCGGAGTGTTGGTTGTTGTAAGTTGTTGGTTGGTGCATCATCCTGGTTTGGTAGGGACAGTCACCTTCCACATCTCAATCACCAGAGATGAAGCAGCAGTACCACTTCCAGCGAAGGCACATTTTTTTGAGAATTGGTAAACATTGTATTCTTCAGCATTAAGGATATGCTGGGGACCTTTAGAAAATAAGAAAAGAACAAAAAGAAAATACTTGCAAGGATCCTAATGAATTCTAAAAGTTGATCTGAATCCTATAATCCTATCTCTTTACACCAAAAATATAGAGATACAATGCAATTCCATTTAACCTTGTGAATGGAATTGGATATATCTTCAAAATTCCTACTATTCCTCTCCTTCCAAACTGTCCACCAAATGCAATGTGGAATCAAATTCCACCAGGTCTTCTGTCTCTTGCTACCTCCTCTCCTGATCCAACAACTAAGTAAATCAGTTGTATGTTCGGGCATAGTCCATTTCACTTCTAAAAAGTTGAGAAACATGGACCATATTTGTGCTGTGAAAGTACAATGTAAGAATAGGTGACTGTTAGTTTCCCCTGTCTTCCCAGCGAAGGCACATTTCCAACTCCGTCGAGATATTAATCTCACTTTCGACGACGCTCTGATGCCATGGTCGTATATTCCATAACTCAACAATAATTGGTATAATTACCTGTTGAGAGAATTCTGGCTAAGGTAATAGAATCTTATTAATCTCTACAAAACCGCAACCGATAAATGTTCCTGTTAAGATATGGCAATGGCACCTGTGTCTAACTCAACCCCAAAAGCTAGCTCATGAGGAGAGATTTGTCCAAGTCCATATAAGGTGACCAGTTCTCATCCCTCTACCGATATGAGACTTCTTAACACTCCCCCGCATGCCCAGACCTCAACTGGAGTGTGAACACTTCTAAATGGGGCCCCAACATCGATGAACAATAAATTGGGATGGGTCTGGCTCTAATACCATGTTAAGATGTGGCATCTGGACCTAACTCGTCCCCAAAAGCTAGCTCATGAGGAGAGGTTTGTCCAAGTCCATATAAGGAGACCAAATTCCCATCCCTCTACCGATGTGGGACTTCTTAGCAATACTTATATACATTATCTGATTAGATACAATATTCTGAATCACCCACAACACTGAAAGTAGGTTCTATTTAGGATTTTCTCTTTATAGGAAAATTACTCATCTGTTGGATGATCAGTTTGTCATTTCTGTGGACCCTAAGAATGTGATTTTTCATATGCTCCATTAAAAAAATTGAATATTTTTTATTAGTCCATTATAGTTGTAGCTTGGATAGTTGGTGTGTAAAGCAGGAGGATGGAAACGGTGGTTAGTGGATGATTTAGAAACTAACAGCATGGTTGGAGTTCACAGGTGGTGAAAGCGAGAGCCTACTGACATGGGGAAATTTACAGTGTCGTATGTCGGGAATAATAGATTAGTCTCCATTATTCTTCCTTCTGGACCTTATTGTCAAAGGTGCTTTGCAGTTTGGTGCAGTCAGAGATTATCCAGGTTCTGTTGGAGGTTGTGGTCCTAATTAGAGGATTGCAGTTCAGAATGCAATGAGCGCTACTTCGGAACTCCGATTTGATGGCTTCATTCAATGTATTGAACTAGATCTAAGAAGGTTCAACCTTACCATTTCTCAAAAAAAGGTTCAACAGAATCATCCATGGTTCTTTCTGCAACAAAGCGTCCTGGGCCAATAAAATGGCAGAGAATAATATGATTTTCATCAAAAACAATGTACTACTACTACTACTACCTTCTTTTTTTTTTTGAAATAGTTAACTTTGTATTCACACAAAAGAACTCATCAAAATCGATGAGGTGGGATTTACAAAACCCCCAGGGGGTGCCATCATACTCAAATCCAAAAAGACAACTAAATTTACAATTGGCTTTTAAACTCCACAAGGCTATCTACTTCCCCCACTAAATTTTGCTTACACCAAAAATACAAAAGACTAAGACATCTCATCTTGATCTCCCATTCTCCTGTGGGCTGCTAAGCTTTCCTTCATAACATCTCCCATTCCTTTCCTTCCATAGTGTCCACCATATGCAAGCAGGGATATTTTTCCACCAGTCTTCTTTTGATCCTCTCTTTCCGATTCCTTGCCAGTGTGTTAGGACCTCAAAAGTGGTTCTGGGCATTGTCCAGTTAACCCCTAGTATACAAGCAAACATGTTCCACAGATCTGTAGCTATCTTACAATGCAGAAACAAATGACCATTTACTTCAGTCTTCTGTCCGCACATGTAGCACTTTGAACATATCTGTATACCTCTTCTTTGTAGCACTTCGTGGGTGAGACAAGCTCTTCTAATTACCAACCAAGTGAAACATGCAACTTTTAAAGGAACCTTAATTTTCCAGATTAATTTCCAGGGCCAAACTGTTGTCAAAAGATGATTGGTATTCCTCTCCCAATAACATGACTTAACTGTAAAAACCCCTCTGCTATGCAGTCTCCAAACTGGTTTGTCAGGCTCTGTGACAGTGCCTGGGAATATACTACTACCTCACAATGGGAATATAAATAAGAAACTTATAATTTACAGGGATTTTGATACAATGTTATCAAAAGCGAAAAGCGCAAAAAGGCTCTAAGGTCCGTGGGCTTTGATGAAAAAAGGCGCAAAGGGAGAAAAAAATACAAAGATATATGTTTAGTCCAAGACTAATAATTATAAACATGACAAATATATGACCAAAGAAATTGAAAAACAAATTATGATAAAGTGAAATATCAATTGTTTAGTGTCACTTCTTCATAAGAGGCTCATTTGCAAGGAAAAGTTTGCCTTAGAACCTTGATGACGACACTGAAGCGCACATAAAGCGAGGCGAAGCTCTCAACACGTTTTGAGCCTCGCTTCAGAGCTTAAGCACGCTTAAAACGCGCCTTTGATAACAATGTTTTGATATCGAATACACTGATTGAGTCTCCTAATCTGACGAGAATGTGCTAATTTTTACTTTGGGTGCTTCCTGTTCTTGTGTCGCTACCTTTCTTTTGGTGGGTTGCGTCTGTAAAAGTTTGTTTTTAACAATGCATAAACCACACGGAAATGCTCCTTCCTTTACAGCAGAGATCAAACTGTGGTTGTCTTGCTTTTGCTGCTAAAGCTTCCTTTTATCATGTTGTTTGAAAGATGATGATATGAGCAACTGTGATAGGACAATGTTTTGGCTTAATTAACAGCTTCTTTTTTTGCTAAGAAACTTTGGATTATTGGTGTTGATTGCATCATTATTTGTATTATATAGTTAATAATCCCTTTGGCAACTTCTCTAGCTAATAAGTCAACTTATTTGATCTTTTAAATTTCTGCGAACAATTTATCTTTCAACTTTCGGTTTTACTTTTTCTTTATTCTGATTATATTTTTTCTGACAATAAGTTTTCATTAATTTAAGGGAAGAGCAGTCGGAGATAGATGTGGCGTCGGGATTTTATGTTCTCTTGGGGTCAGGTAAAGTCATGCTAAGCTGAAGGGCTTCTCTTTCTTTTTTTTTTTTCTGATAAAGTAAGCTAAAGGGCTTCTCTGAATTTCATAAGCTTCAATTTAATTCTATTGAATGTAGCACTGTGTCAATTCTTGTTTTGTTACTAGCATTATGCTTCCTGACTTAATTGGTCAGACATCATTCTCTTTTGGGAACCAAGATTTGTATGTATTAGCTGTTAATCTTTAATGAGTATATAGAAGTTAATTGCACTTTTATTTATCAAAAACAAAAGAAGTTAATAACATCTTTTATATGCTCAATGGGCTATGGTCTAATGCATATGGGCTTGAAGTTAGATTTGTCATCACTTAATCCTTAGGATACTGTTATGGGTATGAGTGTTAATATGACAGTCAATTACGACGCCATGTAAGTATACATTTCTACAATTAATTGAAGTTACTAGATTAAAGCTATAGTAATTCCTTAATAAAAAAAGCTAAAATAATTAATTATTTGTAAAACACTTGATATTTTATGCATAACTAACTCATATGATAGAAAAGTATTCTAGGACTTTATGTGAATATGTATATATATGTGACATAAACTAATAATCAAACCAAATACCCAATCAACAATATTTCTTGTTTTCTAGTTGCTGTTTTTTTTATCTAACACTTTTTGATGGTGTCCAGCATGTCCTTAATGCTGAGGAATACACATTTACCAGTTTCATAAAAAAAAAAAACAATATTTCTTGGCCATAGGTGTAGTCAAGCACTCAAGTTAGGTTGACTAGATCCAATGCAGATCCCACGTAAGTAGTCAAAGCATTCATTAATCTGGTTTTGCTTTTAATATTTTAAAAGTTCGGTCTATGGTTTTGCTTATGGTTTTAGAGTCTCGGTATTTCAGTTAAACCGAAACACCAAACTATTTTATTATATAATTATATATTTTAAGGAAAAGGGTCAAAAATATCCTTAAACTATCCGAAATAGCTCATATTTACCCTTAAACTATATTTCGGCTCAAAACTACCCTTCCCGTCAAACTATTGGGTCAAAAGTGCCCTTCTTATTAACGGAAGTTGTTAAATGCCATGTAGATGCCACATTGCACGCCAATAGGGTTTCACTACCGCATAGACTAAATGGAAAAGGGTCAAAAATACCCTTAAACTATCCGAAATAGCTCAAATATACCCTTAAACTATATTTCGGCTCAAAACTACCCTTCTCGTCAAACTATTGGGTCAAAAGTACCCTTCTTATTAAGGGAAGTTAAATGCCATGTGGATGCCACATTCCATGCCAATAGGGTTCCACTGCGACATAGACTAAATCCCTAAATCCTAATTACTCTTTTTCCCCCCTCATTTCATTATTTTCCAGAAACGATTTCACCTTTCTCCCTCATTTCGCGGCTAGGGTTTCAAAGTTTTCTTCGTGGCTGGGTTTGAAAGTGGATATTCGTGGTTGTAGGTTAGTAAATTTTTTTTCTTATTTTATTAAATTTACGATTTCAAAGCATGATAGTTAGGATTTCACAGCTTTCCCCTCATTTCTCGGCTAGGGCTTCATAGCTTTCTTCGGGGCTGGGTTTGAAAGTGGATATTCGTGGTTGTAGATTAGTAAATTTTTTTTGTTATTATATTATGCTTACGATTTCAAAGCATGATAGTTAGGATTTCACACCTTTCCCCTCATTTCGCGGCTAGGGTTGCATAGCTTTCTTCGGGGCTGGATTTAAAAGTGGATATTCGTGGTTGTAGGTTAGTAAATCTTTTTTCTTATTTTATTATGTTTACGATTTCAAAGCATGATAGTTAGGATTTCACAATTTTCCCCTCATTTCACTGCTAGGGTTTCATAGCTTTCTTCGGGGTTGGGTTTCAAAGTGGATATTCGTGGTTGTAAACATGATAAAATAAGAAAAAAATTTACTAACCTACAACCACAAATATCCACTTTGAAATCCAGCGACGAAGAAAATTGTAAAACCCTAGCCGCAAAATGAGGGAGAAGAGGTGAAATCGTTTCTGGAAAATAATGAAATAAGGGGGAAAAAAGAGTAATTAAGGTTTAGGGATTTAGTCTATGTGGCAGTGGAACCCTATTGGCATCCATGTGGCATCTACATGACATTTAACAACTTTTGTTAATAAGAAGGGCACTTTTGACCCAGTAGTTTGATGGAAGGGGTAGTTTTGAGCCGAAATATAGTTTAAGGGTAAAATGAGTTATTTCGGATAGTTTAAGGGGGTTTTTGACCCTTTTCCTTTTAGTCTATTGGCATGCAATGTGGCATACACATGACATTTAACAACTTCCGTTAATAAGAAGGGTACTTTTGACCCAATCGTTTGACGGAAAGGGTAGTTTTGAGTCGAAATATAGTTTAAGGGTATATATGAGCTATTTTGGATAGTTTAAGGGTATTTTTATCCTTTTCCGTATATTTTATATGTTATGACTTATGAGCCCAAACCAGTAAGCCTAATATCTAATCACAATTTTCCAGTTTGTGCTACTGTTGTTAATTGTTACATTTGTTGGCCTTCAGCTTCTTTTTTAGTCCATTCCGGTTGTAGTGCAGGTTTCAGAAGTTTGGAGATAATTAGTTTGCACAAAAGAAGTGGACGCTAGACTTGAGCATAATGAGATCTTCTCGAAGAACTAGAAAAGACCAATATGACTAAAATGTTCCTTGATAACAAAATTTTAAGAATTGAAGGACATATTACAAATAGAAATCTAGATGTTACTCATATGAACCTTTATTCTTTAGAGTATTTTATACGAATTTAACTTGTATACATTGTTTAGTCACTTAAAAGTCAAATATCCCATTGTTAAGCAGAAAATTTCCTAGCATACCAGGCCCATACCGAGAATTGAACTGAAACAGAACGAGGAGAATCGACCGAACTTACTTCGGGATATGCCTTCGAGAAACTGAAAACTGAAATACTTAACCAAAGTACCGAGCGCCCACTCTTACACCCACACCCATTTTCAGTGCACTCAAGCTAGGTTGACCCGTCAGATCAACACTGATGCGGCAATAATTTTGAAGGATATGAGCAACAAAGGTCTAATGTGTATTTAGGGAATATTCAGTTGACACCTCAATACTTCATTAGAACAGCAATTCTTCCAGTTAGGTTGTTATCCTATTTAATTAATCTATTGCTATGGATGTATGCAGGGGTCGTGCTTTCCTTCATCCTGGCTGTCTACACTTTGCAGTCATCTCGAGATAAGTTGGAAAAGTATCTCCTCTTCCTCTCAATAGCTGCTGTCTTTCTGTATCCACAAGGTAGTAGTGTTAATTGTTGGAGGCAGGCTTGGTATAACTTGTGTGTTTCCTTGCAGGTTTGTAAGGGAGACTGTTGCGGAGACCAGCATCCCTGGCGTAGTAGTGGCAAAAGTTGAATGATAGAAGTTTTGGTTATAGACAAGTAACATTCCGATTTGAGTTAGACAATGGAAGGATTAGGTGTACAAGTTTACGACATTTGTTAGGGGAAAATTATATAGAAGATAAATTCTGAAAGTAATAGAAGCTGCTGCTTGAGTTTCCCTTAGCTGTTTTTGTTTTGCCATCAGTCAGCCTTTTGCTTTCCAGATTTCTGATACACGTTTAGTCACCAAAAGGGTGGCAGAAAAGCATTTGTTATATTTAATTCTATTTTCTATTTTTTTTTTCTTCATTTTTGAATGAGCTGCCAAACCTCGAAAGTGTGATGTATTTACGATTTATATTACTAATATAGTAGAATATCTCTATGAAGTATCTAGAAAGAAGGATATCTCTACATGGAATAAGGAGGTATTTGGGAATTTGGAAGAACAAAGAAGCCAGGCTTTGAATGACTTCACTCTTCTAAAGACACATTTACAACAATTAGCAAAGATTGAGGAGGTTTCATGGAGACAAAAGGCAACGTGTCTATGGCTTAAGGATGGGGACATGAATGCCAGTACATTCAGAGTGTGGCTAATGCTAATAGAAGGTACAACTGTATTGATAAAGCCGGAGCACATTGTAGACACGTAATTTTTGACCGAACTTGATGTTTTACACAAATTTTAGTGGTTAAATATTTCTTTTACTTTTAAATTAAATATTTTGATTTTATCATATTTTAGTAAGTTTAGTGTAAAAATATTTGAAAACCACAAAAATAGAGTCATGTTTTAAGTAAAGTTTTGTTTTCAATTTATTCAAAAGAGAAGAACATGTTCAAAAAATATATGTTTTCTTTTAATGTATATTTAATAAATAAACTAGTGTTTCTTAATTATATTTTTATTTAGCTATTTAACTTTTCTTAAATTTATAGTAATTTAAAATAATTAGTTAGTAATTTTAATTATTATATTTATATTTATATATACTACACACTACTCCACTACCCCACTTCCTCACTCCACATCTACCCACTTCCCACACACAACACTCCCTCACACGAACATCCACACACCCATTCCCACAACACACCACCCCCTATCTACATATACCACCCATTCCCAAAAAGAAAAAAGAAAAAAAAACACACACACAGCAAGACAAACGGACAGAAGAAAAGACACAGAGAAAAAAAGAACACTATACTACACGAGCAAGAAGAAAAAAAAGAAAATACTTCCATTTTATTTATTCTTCTTTCAAACAATAATCATACATTCACATCTTTTCTTCCTTACCCATTTTTTTCATATCAACACACACATATACCATCACAAACAACCTACAAAAATTGTGGGTGTTCTAATCGAGCTTCGGTTAAGATTTTGCGGTATTCAACTTTACTTTATCTTCTTATTTAATTTATTCATGGAATTTGATGTAATTATTATGATAAGTTTTCTTACACTTATTTTATTCATAATTTGATTAAAATGAAGAATGTGTTAAGTGTTATATCTCTTTAATGAATGAAAGTAACTTTATTGGTGGTTATTTTTATTTATCTATTTTCGTTCATTAGTTGTGATGTCTTAAAATGAATGGGTCATGATGTAGTTCATTTCTTGATTTCGATGCTAATATTGATAAAGTAGGAATTATTGGGTTCACAAAATTATTGTTGTTTTATTTATTAAATAAAGAATGAGATTTATTTTAGCAATTCGTCATTGTTTTGTTGGATTAATAAAAAAGTACAATATGAGTATGCCTAATTTCGCCATTAACTTCAAGATAAAATAAAAATAAAAATATAATATGTGTAGGCCTAATTTTAACATTAACTTTAAGGGTGAATAAAAATAAAAGAATATAAGATAATCCAAAATTTATATTGTATCCTAGAAGTTTAGATTTGTTTTATTTTATTTGATTTTATTTAATATTTTCTTATAACATTAGATGGGTTTTAGGCATGTAAAAAAAAAAATAATATTTGTTTCAATTAAGAATGTGGTTACACAACTTTTTTGAAACACTTAAAAGAAATTCAAGGATGTGATGACACACCTTGATAAAATTATTCTAATATATATTTTAACATGTGGATTAATTCAATTAAAAGTATCATCAATAAATATAATAATGAAATGAGAAGATTAGTTGTCTAGAATTCAGAAAAATAAGAGTAAGTACTTTTAATACTAGATGAGTTTTATGCACGTTAAAAATATTTGTTTCGATTAAGAATGTGGTTGCGCATCTTTTTTGAGACATTGAAAAACAAAACTCAAGGATGCGGGGATGCACCTTGTCCAAAAATATAATAACTTCATTAATTTAAAATAAGATCACTTATAGATAAAATTAGGTGATGCACTCGAGAGAAGAAAATAATTATGCTCATAAGCTATTTATATGTCAAAGGTCGAGAATGCAGTTATGCATTCGATTTGAGACCAAATAAAAGTTCAACAATAAAAATGCAAACAAGTCATGACCTGAAAATAATATATCCACAAATGATTTAAAGTAGGTATAAGTCAATAAAAGCGACCGTGGTAGAACCACAGGACTCGAGGGGTGCCTAATACCTTCCCCTCGGTCAACAGAATTCCTTACCCGAATTTCTAGTTCGCAGACCAAACTAAAGAGTCATTTCCTTTTGATTAGGGATTAAACAAATAGGTGACTTGGAACACCATAACTCAATTCCAAGTGGCGACTCTGAAAAAATAAAATAATCCCTTAATCAATACCGTCACTTAAATTGGAAAAACCCTCCGCCATCGCGCAAAAAGGGGTGTGACACACATTATTGAGAACAAAAGAGCAGATCAAGGGAATTTTGGACTTCTATCAACATCTGTGTATAGAAAAAAAGAAACATGGAGACAGTCGACAAGATTTGAGAATTTAGCTAGAATCTATGAGGCAGAAAATACTTGGATGGAAAGGGAGTTTGAGGAGGAAGAAATCTTCTCAGTTATTAGCACCGGAGTTGGATGGATTCACTATGGCCTTTTCCCAATATCCTTGTGAGATTATCAAGTATGAGATCCTCAAAGCTTTGAAACCCTATCATCAACATTGTTGCATAGTCAAAATTGTCAATGCCACTTTCATATCCTTGATTCTTAAGAAAAAAGGGGCAATTGAACTTGAAGACTGTGGACCAAGCAACATTATTAACAACATTTACAAGATAGCATCAAAGCTTTTGGCAAACAAGCTCAAAACAGTGATTGAGAAATTGGTGACGGGAAGTCAAAATGCATTTGTAAGAGAAAAATAAATATTACCGGTAGCCATCATTGCTAATGAGGCTCTAAATTGGAAATGAAGAGTAGAGAATCAGGATTGCTATTGAAGCTAGAAATTGAGAAGACTTTCAACAAATAAGTTGGTCATACTTATTGTAAGGGGTTCGATCTTTGAAAACTAATTAGTTCACTGATTTAACCCACTTCGGCTGCCAACAACCTTGTCGACGTCAGCCTTCCAACACTTGATCAAATTTAGGATTGTTTTGGCTTTAACTCGAAATATAGACAACAATGTTTTGAGACTAACACATGGACATTTTTCAGGCAACATAAACCAGTACGCAACAACATAGAAGATAACCAAACAATCTAGGAAAAGAGAATTAGGCAATCAATTTTACGGCAAACACAATTCCCAACTCGTATTAATTAAAGTGAATACAAGAACCCTTAAATTTGTACCAGCCTTGGCACTTGGCACTATAAGGTCAGATTAGTCACTCTATTTAGTATTCCCTAATACTTAGAACAACCAACACAAAATTTCACCATAAGGAAGCCTGCACATCTATAATTCTATGTGCAGCCAACTACCGACATATGGCGTAAAAGGAAGGAAACACTTGTTGGCCTTAGCCTGATCCTATCCTATGTAGTTGACAACCCACAACTACTTGAGATATTAAAAATAATCAAGCCTCAGCCGAAATAGGATAAAGCTTTTTGTAACCGTTAGTCGTGTGCTTTGTAACCACCAGACAGATTTAGTGCTTTGCTTGTCTTTTGGTTGGGCTGCACACATGCATAGCACAACCTCACTTAGTATTTTTAGTCTTGCATTGCTCCCACTCAATGTTGCCACGCCAATGTCCAAAACCATGTCATTTATTTATCCCACGTTGGCATCAATGCCCTTTGTATTGCTGCCTTAGCTTTGCTTGTCGTTTGCCCTTGTCATATATTTGAATATTAATGCCATGCCCACATGACATTGTTAAGCCTTTACCTTGTCAAGTCCTCACCAAGTTGCCCTGCTTTCAAGTCCTTGGTCCTCACTTGCCACTTCAGAATCAGGCCTTGGTGCCATTACGCACACCTTAGCTTTGTCAACAGTCGGTCGTCACCTTAACCTTGCATGTTTGTTTCCTTGACTTACGCAAGTGATAAGGTCAACATTCTTTAAAACCTTGTCCATGCTTCCATTTAACTG
This sequence comes from Solanum stenotomum, assembly GCF_019186545.1. Lineage (NCBI taxonomy): Eukaryota > Viridiplantae > Streptophyta > Magnoliopsida > Solanales > Solanaceae > Solanum > Solanum stenotomum. Next base: position 2,909,824 of record NC_064288.1, on the reverse strand, counting down.
AGTGATTTAGATCAGGAATCTAACAGACCACCCCTACCAGTGTGATTCATCGCCCTCGATGAAATAAATTGAGATACAACATCCTTTTTGGCTAACAAAACACTTAAAGGATTAATATACACTACTGGTTCTTCATTTGGTTCGGTATCATCAGTCTCAACTAGCAAACAATTGACAATATTTGCCCATTTTGAACAGTTCCTTGCCATGTATGGTCCATCACAAATGAAAAATCCATCAAACTTAGCTTTTTCTTTGCCTTTAGACGGTCCAGCCTCTTATTTTTCCTTGTCCTTGTCCTTAACATTAAGATCTTTTTCTTTTCTCTTTCAATCATTCGTTCTGTCTTTTCCTTTAGACTTAGAAGAAACATAAGATTTTTCAGTATCATCTCGTCCCAAACAAAAATCTGCCAAGGCATCTGTCGCCACAATTGCACTAAGAAGATCTTTAATGCTCTGCCTTCGTAGTTTATTATATGCCCATTTTTGTAATCCATAAAGGAAATTATGCAACTTATCCTCCTTGGACATGTTGTTAATATCCATAATTAAAGAAGAAAATTCCTTGACATAGTCTCTAATAGATCTGGTCTGTCTTAGTGTCTTCAAATGGTCCCTAACAATCCAGCCTGCATTGCGAAGGAAGAATTGATCTTTCAACTCTTTTTTTCAGAAGTTCCCACGAATCAATCTTAGTATGTTCAACATTCACTTGTTCAACCATTCTTGTACGCCACCACAATTTTGCATCATCCACTAGATACATAGTAGTGATTGAAACCTTGTCTTCATCACGAACATGCGCTGCAATGAAATACTATTCCATATCCCATAAGAAGTTTTCGAGTTTCTTGGCACTCCTTGTTCCCCCAAATGCCTTAGGCTCATGAACTTCACATTAGAAGACTCCCCACAAGTTGGTCTAGAAGCAATAATAGCCTAACGCAAGATGGACAGTTCGACGTAAAGGATTTCTTTTTCCTTCAACACTTTGTCAACTTAAATTTGAAGGGATTCATTATCCTTCATCACACCATTAATTTTTAATGACGCTGCCTCGCGAAAACTTAGGCTCTATGTTAGTTGCTCTTCGATGTAAGCCAGTTATAAACCCATATCTGAATGAAATTTTTCAAATTCAGTTTTCATTCCATAGAACTACGTGATTAGATCCACTAATTTTAGGTCATCAAGCCGTTCATTAGTCATGCTAATAAGAGCTTCAATTCCACGTACATGTTCACGTAATTCAGCATTCGTCACCATCTTTCGATTCCTAGAAACACAACACTCTGATATCTAATTGTAAGGGGTTTGATCTTTGAACACTAATTAGTTCACTGATTTAACCACTTCAGCAGCCAATAACCATGTTGACGTCATGAAGAAACCTTACCCAATATTCAAGAACCAAGTTCTTAAATAACACACACAGGATACTTACGTTAGTAACAGTAACACCAATATATCGTGGAAATCTTCCTAACTCAAGGAAGGGAAAAACCACACAGAGTTTTATATTTATTCAACAAATACAACTCAGTAAATTGACGAACTCAAGTCTAAACGTCTACCCTTTTGATTAACTATAATCGAAACCACCCACAACTCTCCAAGAAGTCAAACTCGCTTCTTGGTTACAAAACTCTCAATCTCTCTACTAACTCTAACCCTTAACAAGAAGTCAAACCTACTTCTCGTTTTCAATTCTCACACACTCTCAAGACTCTTACAAACACTGATCCAAGAACAAATCAATGTGACTCAACTATTCAAAAGTAATTCTAACTCTAAAATTCTTTCGTTTCTACCTTTCGAACACTTAGGCTTTTGTTATCTCTCTCTCTTTCTCACTCTCTCTTTTCTGAATTATGCAAAAACAACTTTTTTTTTCTATCTCGTTGTCCTTTTATATATTCTGAACTTTGTTTGAATCCAACATGTATAAGGAGAGAAGTCCTCGTTGTGCTAGGAAACTATTTTAATTAGTTCTTTTAATTACAATACCTTTTCCTTTTACAACTTGACTTATCAGGTCTCCTTATTCATATAGGACTTCTTTCGCTGATGTTTTTCCCTTTTCAACCCAACTTTCTTTTTAGCGCGAAAATAACTTTTCCTTTTTTATTACAGTTTGTTTAACGTTTAAATGATAGGTTTTGCACGGTAAACCTGGTTCACTATGTTGATCATCAAAACTGCATGTGATTTTTCAATTTCCCCTTTTTGATGATGACAAATCTACACCCTTTTTTTGTGCAATATCACTAAGTCTACAAAATAGTAACTATAAGATCCTTTTCCCCCTTTTGGCATATCAAAAAGAAGAGGTCAGTGCAAAATAGAAACCAAGTCAGATAAAAAACTCAGAAACCTATATGGACAACATGTATAGAAAGCAAAACACAAGTCAAGAACAATCTAAGGATATTAGCCATCTTAAGCCAAGGATACACAAGTGCAACACAAGTAGGAACAATATAGTGAGATAGATCAGATAACACTTAGAGTTTTAAGCTCAAAATGAGTTCCACCAAAAACATTCACCAAAGCAAAAACACAAAATATCATGACATTGTATCAACAGGGAGAAAAAGTTCAAAGAGAGATTGTCTTAAGATGTGGAGGGATAAGGATGGGATAAAGGTGGAGACACAACAAAGAGTTGAAGTACACGGTCCACACGGGTATTTGATTCATTTTGTTGCACCCCCGTGACATAGCCAATGCATTGCGAGAGACTTCAAGCTCAAGACGAAGAGCCTCATTCTGTTCCCTAGTAGTATAAAGATCATTCAATAAAGCCGCAACAGGGCCATGAACACGAGGCAGAACAACAGGAGCTTGATTTTCTTCATTCAATAATCGGCAGGTAGCAAGAGTAGATCGAGTGATCATATCACAACTTAACAATGCTCTGCCCTCACCTAAAGGTACATCAAAATCCCTAAACACAGTGGTAAAAAGATTTCCAAAGGCCAATTGATGAGCACCAGGTTTGGGATCGATCACCCTTGCCATGTATTGAATCATTAGGGAGGGCCAATTAATAGGATATGTATTTTCAAGTGCATGGGCAATTCTCATATCCCTAAACGAGGCTTCGTCTCTTCGTTTACTCCTAGGCATAACACCTTTATGGACCAATTCAAACATTAGTTTATGGAATGAGGGCATCTCCCCTTTGAGGACCTTTTTAGCCTTAATCGTAACCCTCTACTGGGAAAACTTCGAAGTCAACAAAAAATTTAGGTCTTTTGTCCAAACATACACAGACAACCCGCAGTTGGTATACTAAAAATCTCACCCAACCTTACAAAATCAAACACCATTAACGGAAGAGGTAACCACAGAGCCCTCCAGCACATTAAGATTTGTATAGAATTCACGCACTTCTTTCTCATATACAGACAACCTTGTATCCAGAAACAACTCAGCCCACCCCTGAAAGCTAAGTAGATCTAAAACCCTTACGACCACCCACATGGTACGAATATCGGGGTGAAAGGTTCGACCCCTAAGAACCTTCTTAGTTCCAAAATATTTCTCCTTCTCCAAGGCTAGGTATTTAGCCAAATTTTTGTTTATTTTAGTAGATTGGGCGGATGGAGCAGCAGGGGAGGAGCCAGATACGGTCTCAGGCTCAGAGTCAAGAAGTACAGGTAAGACATGAGGAGGAACATGAGACTTACCCTTCCGTTTTAGCTTTTTACTGGACTCAGCGGCTTCCTACACCAAAGTGTTACTAGCACTGTGAGTGAATGGAACATGGATGTGAGTCATTTTGACAACAATGTGCATGCGTGGTCTCTTGGGAATCTCAGGATGAAGCTGGCTAAGTGGGATATCATCCAGATCTAGTTCAGTAGGGTTTGTGGGTGGTGGTGGAGGAGGGGTTGTGGCGATAGTAAGGATTGGGGTTTCAACTGGTGGAGGCAATGGAGAAATCGAGTGGTGTGGAATGGGGGTTTCAGAGTGGGTAGGTGATGGAGATGGAGTAAAGGGTTCATCAGAGGCAAAGGCCGGAAGTGGAGATGTGGGATCAGGAGGCGATGGCGATTTCGGGGAGAGGTTGAGAAATGGGTGTGTTAATGACGTATCGGTGGAGAGGCCACCTTTCCATTGAGATGATGCAATGGGTGACACCAGAAACAATGAGTGCGTCGGTGAATCAGGGGATTTCTCATCATCGGAGTAGGCGACAAGAGGGTAGGCCATGGTGCATTTTTTTGTGGGTAATAGGAAGTTGTAAGGAGCTTAATCTTGGATTGGTTTGGATTTGATGAGAATCGTTTGGGAAGAATTCTCGAGGGATGAGATGTAATGATGGTGATTTGACTTTGATGGGAGGTGTGAGTGACGGTTGAGTGCCCGGGGATGTGAGTAAGAAATATTAGATGAGGATTTAAATGGTGAGGAGTGTTTATTTCCCGCGTAAAACAAAAAGGATGTATGGGAACATATTAAAGTGTACCAGGTTCTTTAGAAGTGTGGAAAATGTCATGGGTATTAAGTGCAATGCCTAGAAAAATATAGAGGAGGATTAAGTGCATACCCAGTGAGATGAGAACTTGGTCCTGACTTATGTAAGCATTCATGTATCAAGGCTAGAAGAAACTAAGGATAATATCATTAGACTTTGCTTAACATGTTGTGCTTCCTATGGATGTATACGTGAAACAGGTACCAAGATGAGTTAGAAGTGACCAAGTGTTATGTTTATATAGATCACCATACTTACTCTTGAAACACCAACCCTAAGGCCAAACATTTCTTCTGAAAAAGTTCACGTCCAAGGGCTTTGGTGAAGATGTCAGCAACCTGGTCCTTAGTTTTGCAGAAAGTCATGATGATGAGCCCTTTTTCAACATTGTCACGAAAAAAATGATGCCTAATGTCTATATGTTTGGTTCGTTTATGTTGGACCGGGTTCTTAGCCATATTGATTGCTCTTGTGTTGTCGCACATGATGGGTATGCATCCTACCTTGATTCTGAAATCTTCCAATTGTTGTTTGATCCATAATAGTTGTGCACAACAGGATGCAACAACCACATATTTTGCTTCAACAATAGAGAGAGCAACCAAATTTTATTTTCTTGTTGCCCAGGAGACGAGACAAGTCCCTAGGAAGTGAGCCATTCAAGATGTGCTTATTCTGTGCACAAGGTAACCTGCGTAGTCTGCATCCGCATATCCTACCAAGTGGAAGGAGTCTCCTGTTGGATACCATAGAACTAGGTTCAGTGTGCCTTTAAGATAACGAAGGACCCGTTTCACGACTTTTAGATGAGATTCCTTTGGGCAAGACTAAAATCGAGCAAATAGTCCTACGCTGAATACAATGTCAGGTCTACTAGCAGTTAGATACAAGAGTGAGCCAATCATCCCCTGTACTTGGTATCATTTACTGGAGAACTAGATTCATCTTTGTCAAGCTTGGTAGTTGTTCCAATAAGAGTATAAATTGTTTTGGCCTTATCCATGTCAAATTTATTTAGCAATTCTTTGATGTACTTCTGCTGATGGATTGAGGTGCCCGGTGAGGATTGTTTAATTTGAAGACCCAAGAAGAAATTCAATTCACCCATCATGCTCATCTCAAATTCTCTACTCATAAGTTTTGCAAATTCAACTCCAAGTTCAGCATTTGTTCCTCCAAATATGATATCATCTACATATAATTGAACAATGAGTAGATCATTACCTTGTTTCCGAATAAATATGGTGTTATCTATCTTCCCTCTTGAGTATCCATGTGCGAGGAGGAACTTGGATAAGTGATCATACCATGCTCTAGGTGTTTTCTTTAGCCCATACAATGTTTTGTCCAACTTGTATACAAACTCTGGATGATCAGGGTCTTCAAAACCAAGGGGTTGCTTCACATATACCTCTTCTTGTAATAATCCGTTTAAGAAGGCACTTTTTACGTCTATCTGGTATAGTCTAAACTCCATGTGAGCGGCAAAGGCTATTAGCATCATTATAGTTTCCATCCTTGCTACTGGTGCAAAGGTTTCATCATAGTCGATCCCTTCTTCCTGATTATACCCCTGTACAACTAATTTTGTTTTGTTTCGTGTAACATGTCCTTGATCGTTCAAACTAACTCAGTTCCTCCTGCATAGCTATGATCCAGTCGGGTCTGCCAGAGCTTCTTTAATATTTTTTGGTTCAACTAATGATATGTATGTTGAGAAAGCACACATATTTCTTAGTTTAGATCTAGTATGAATTATTGAGTCCAGAGGAGTGAAAGTATTATGTATGGGATGAGAACTTTGATGTTTTCAGCTATGTGATTGAGTATCTTGAATTGATTCATATGTTGATGGACCTGGTGCTTCTATTTCTTCCTCTTCGGTTGTATTTTCAGCTTCCTAGATGATGGGACTTAATGGATCAGTTGGTTCCTTAGTGCTGTCATCATCTGACTGAGTTTCCTCTGGTGGCTTTGGTTGATTCATTCCCAGGTCATCGAGATGTTTTACCATGCTTTTATCAATTCGGTTATGCCCTTCATCGAAGATAACATGCATGCTTTCCTCTACACGATTTGTTCTCTTGTTAAGTATTTTATATGCCTTGTTTTGAGTTGAATATCCCAAGAACACTCCTTCATCACTTTTGGCATCAAATTTTCCCAAGGTATCCTTTCCACTGTTATACACGTAACAGGTACATTCGAAAGGACGAAGATGAGCTAGACTAGGCTTTCTTCCTTTCAGCAGTTCGTATGGAGTTTTATTTAGTATTGACCTTATCATGCACCTGTTAATAAGATAGCAGACAATGTTTATTGCCTCAACCCAGTAGGATTTTGGTAAATTACTTGATATTAGCATGGTTCGAGCAATGTCTTCTAATGTTCTATTCTTGCATTCCACTACACCATTTTGCTGTGGAGTTCTTGGTGCTGAGAAATTGTGATCAACCCCATTGATAGTGCTGAAGTTTAGGAATTTTGAGTTTTCAAACTTTAACCCATGATCTGATCTGATGCTAATGACTTCACTGTTGAATTTCTTTTGAACCAGTTTCACAAAGATTTCAAACATATCATATGTCTCATCCTTTGTTGCCAAGAATATGGTCCATGTAAATCTAGAATAGTCATCTATAATTACAAATATGTACGTTTTGCCCCATCTACTTAGCACACACATTGGTCCACATAAGTCCATATGGAGCAGTTCCAGAGGTTTTGTTGTGCTAACTACTCCCTTTGGTTTGAAGGAGGATTGTATCTGTTTTCCTTGAGCAGATGCAACACAAATTTGTTCACTATTCAGTTTCTTTTTAGGTAGTCCTCTTACCAGGTCGTTTGATAGTAACTTGCTAAATTGTTGAAAAACTAAAATGCCTCATCCTCTTGAGCCATAGCATAGAGTTTTCAGTGATGGCACTGAGGTAAGTGAGCGAATTTTCTGGACTCATTATCTCAGTTTTGTATACATTTTTGTGTCTTTTCCGAAGGAGCAATAGTTCCTTTGTGATTGAGTTTACCACTTTGCATTCGTCAGTAGTAAATATCACTTTGTTTCCTTTGTCACACATTTGAGATATACTTAACATGTTGTGTTGTAATCCATTCACATAGTACACATTATCAATTGCTTGTTTGAGGTTTATAACCACCTTTCCAATTCCTTATATTTCTCCAGTTTTCCGCTCCCAAAGGCTACATTTCCACTCTTAAAATCTTTTAGTGAGAGGAAGTTGGTTCTATCTCCAGTCATATGCCTGGAACATGAGTTGTCCAGGTATCAATGTTTTGGCTTTTCTCCCACTGAAACCTGCAGTTATTAGGCAGAGTTTGTTTTGGGTACCCAGATCCACTTGGGTCCCTGTTTGTTATAAAAGGGATGAATAATATTTTTCTTATCCCATGATGAGAGGCTTTTGGGTGTGGGAACAAGTTTAATGTTATTTTCTCCCTATATTTTTTGCACAAAAGTGAAAATTTTCTTATGTGCAGTTTGTTTTTTATTGCATTCATAACTTTTATGTCATGTAAGGCCATAGTGAGAACACAAACAATCTATTTTGGGATTCTTTGTTTCAGAAAGACCTATTCCATGTCTTGTGGTGGATTGACTCTTATGGATGCTATCGAGAAGTATGGAGGACCTAGTCCATCTCATGTTGTGCTCTGCTTCCATTTTGGTCATGTGAAGTTTCTTTTGGAGATTTTCATTTTTTACCGTTATGGATATAAACTCTTTATTCAATTCTTCTAGCTTATTGTGCAGAAGGCAGTTTTGTTGTTCTAAGTTCACATTTACTTTTCTTAAAGATGCATAGTCTTCCATTAGCATGACTTTTTTCAGAATAGGTTGATTGATATGCATTTATAAGGATATGCAATAAGGATTCTAGCTTTCCTTTTGAGTAAGAATCAAGATTGTGTTTAATGTGAAGTACACTAACCTGGTCTTGCTTATCTTTTTCTTCTTCTTCTTCTTCTTCAGAGTCTGATCCAACCATTAGTGCTTGAAGTGTTTCCTGTGTCTGACATATATTTTCTTCCTCTCCTAGTTCAGTTATGGCTACTAGTGCAAGAAAGTCATATCTATTGCAAGTAGGGATTGATTTTCAGCATCCTCATCTTCGGGCTCATCTTCTGACATCCCTCCCATTGCAGCAAATGCTTTCTTCACTGAGAGATCAACCTCTTGGTTAGTCATTTTCCTATTTGTAGGAATGTATCTGTCACCTTTACCATCATTTTCGTTGCCTGGATTATTCTTTTTATGTTCTAAGTCCCAAAGTGGACAAAATTTAATAAAATGATCTGGACTTCCACATTTATGACATATTTGTTCTCTTGAGTTTTCAACTGCCTTTGGAGGACCTCTTCTTTGAAATGTTTGTTCCCTCTTTAACATTCTGGAGAACCTTTTTGTCATAAATGCAATATTCTCATCTTCAAAATCTTTAGGTGTTGTGGCTTTAAGAACCAGGTTCTTATCTTTTCTTTTACTACCTATTTCCCTCTCTTGTTTTTTCTTTGGTTTACATGTTATGAGATTTCCAATGAGCTCATCCATGTCCAATTTATTAGGATCACGTGCTTCAGTGATGGCCTCTACTTTACTTTCCCATGATTCTAGTTGAATGCTTAAGAGTTTTCTGATAGCTTTTCCGTTGGGAATTACTTCTCCTAACGAATAAATCTCATTAATGATTGCAGTGAACCTGGTATGCATATCTTGGATTGTTTCACCTTCCATCATTCTAAACACTTCATATTGTCTATTCAGGTTGTCAATTTTGGATTTCTTGACATGAGTTGTACCTTCGTGTGCAGTTTGTAGAGTTTCCCAAATTGACTTTGCATCTTCACATGATGAGATCCTATTATACTCGTCTGGTCCTATGCCACAAATTAGAATCTTTTTGGATTTTGCATTATTTTGAATGGCAAGTTTGTCTGTAGTATCCCATTCTTTTCTTTCCTTTGGTACCATCGTGACTCCGTCGTCTTCCTTCTTTATGTGTATAGTAGGACCCTTCAGAACTACACTCCAAAGATCGAGATTTTCGCCTATCAAGTGATCCATCATGCGGTTCTTCAACTATCCATAGTACTTTCCATTGAACAGTGGTGGTCGATTTTGAGAAGCTCCTTTTTGTGGGGTAGGTGGTGCTGCCATTGATTCTTTTCAAGATGTGAATCTCTTAACAAAAAGACCCGCTCTGATACCAATTGAAGAAACCTTACCCAGTATTCAAGAACCAGGTTCGTAAATAACACACACATGATACTTACGTTAGTAACAATAATACCAATATATCGTGGAAACCTTCCTAACTCAAAGAAAGGAAGAACCACATAGAGTTTTATATTAATTTGACAAATACAACTCAGTAATCTAAACGTCTACCCTTTCGATTAACTATAATCGAAACCACCCACAACTCTCCAAGAAGTCAAACTCGCTTCTTGGTTACAAAAACTCTCATTCTCTCTACTAACTCTAACCCTTAACAAGAAGTCAAACCTACTTCTCATTTTCAATTCTCACACACTCTCAAGACTCTCACAAACACTGATCCAAGAACAGATCAATGCGACTCAACTATTCGAAAGTAATTCTAACTCTAGAATTCTTTCGTTTCTACCTCTCCAACACTTAGGCCTTTGCTATGAATTTATCTCTCTTTTCTGAATTATGCAAAGACGACTTATTCTTTCTGTCTCGTTGTCTTTTTATAGATTCTGATCTTTATTTGAATCCAACATGTATAAGGAGAGAAGTCCTTGTTGTGCTAGGAAACTATTTCAATTAGTTCTTTTAATTGCAATACCTTTTCCTTTTACAACTTGACTTATCACATCTCCTTATTCATACAGGACTTCTTTCGCAGATGTTTTTCCCTTTTCGACCCAACATTCTTTTTAGCGTGAAAATAACTCTTCCTTTTTTATTACAGTTTGTTTAACATTTGAATGATAGGATTTGCACGGTGAACCTGGTTCACTATGTTGATCATCAAACGTCAGCCTTTCAACACTTTGCCAAATTTAGGACTATTTTGGTTTTAACTCGAAATATATGTAGCAACATTTTGAGGCTAATAGTTGGACATTTTTTAGGAAACATAAAATAGTAGGCACCAATATAGAAGATAGCCAAGCAATTTTGGAAAAAAGAATAAGACAACCAGCTTTACGGAAAACTCAATTCTCAACTCGTATTAATTAAAGTGAATACAAGAACAGTTAGATTTGTACCAACCTTGGCACTATAAGATCACCCTAGACCTTATATTTAGATTTTTCACTCTATTTAGTATTCCCTAATACTTAGAACAACCAACCTAAAATTCCACCATAAGGCAACCAATATATTTATAATTCTATGTGTAGCCAACTACCGACAAGTGGTGTAAAAGAAAAGAAACACGCTTTGGCCTTAGCCTGATCCTATACTATATAGTTGACAACCCATAGCTACTTGGGATATTCAAAATAATTCAAACAAGGTGCTAAAACCAAGCCTCATCCGAAATAGGATAATGTTGCACTTTTTGTAACCGTCAGTCATGTGCTTGGCATGTGCTTTGTAACCGTTGGGAAAATTTGACTTTTCATGTCTTCAAGTCGAGCTACACACATGCATACCACAGCCTTACTTGGTCTTTTCAGCCTTGCACGGCTCCCACTCAATGCTGCCACACCAATGTCCAAAACCATACTCTTTGCGTTACTGCCTTAGCTTTGCTTGTCGTTTGCCCTTTTCATATCTTTAAATATCAATGTCATGCCCACATGACATTGTTAAGCCTTCACCTTGTCAAGTCCTCACCATGTTGCCTGGCCTTTAGGTCTTCGGTCCTCACTTGCCACTCGAAATCAGGCCTTGGTGCCATTACACACACCTTAGCTTTGTCAACAGTTTGTCATCAACTTAGCCTTCCATGTTTGTTTCCTTGACTTATGAAAGTGACAAGGTCAACATGCTTTAAAAGCTCGTATGCGCTGCCATTTAAGTGAGTGACTTAGATTACGGGTCTAACACTTACTTACTATCCTGAGGTAAATGGGGCTTGATAATAGATGGATAAGATGGATAAAATTCAATATCATATCACTATATATAATAAGTACTTTATCTTGGTGAATAGGGCACATGTGGGTTGCTTCCCTCCCTAAAGAGGCATTAGACAGGGGATCCAATTTCACCATTCTTATTCATCTAAGCAATAGGAAGCCTTAACAAAATGATTTAGAAAGCAAGTTCTTTGCATTGGATTGAGACGTTTAAGATAGAAAGATACTTGGGATCTTAGGCTAATGTGTCACATTTGCTCTATGCAGATGACACATTGATTTTCTGTGGTGCTGAAAGATATACAGCCTAATCATATTTTTTTATGTTATTTCAGATTTACACATGAATATGTTAAAGAGCACTATCTACGTGGTCAATGAAGTTTTAAATCTGGAGGAGCATATCATGGGTACTATTGGCTCGTTTCCTTCCACATACTCGAGTCTTACTTTGGATGGTCAGTATAAATCCACTGAAATTTGGTTTAAGGTTATTGAAAAGTTTGAGAAGAGGCTGGCAATATGGAAAAAGCAAAATCTCTCCTTAGGTGGCAGAGTAACCCTTATCAACAGTGTTCTAGACAACTTATCTACTTATTGCATGACCTTGTTCCCAATGTCAACTGAGGAGAACAGATTGACAGGATAAGAAAGAATTACCTCTAGGAAGGTGACATAGAGGAACACAAATTTCATCTCACCAAATGAAGAAGATCACACAACCAAAATACCAAAGAGGTTTTGGCATTACGAACCTTGCAGGTCACAACAAAAGTATGATGATAAAGTGGTCATAAAAATACAACTTGGGAGAGGTGGGGCTCTGAAAAGATGTTATCACAGCTAAGCATAGAAAACCGAATCAATGGTTCACAAATATTACTAAACTTCCTTATGGAGTGGAATTGTGGAAATGTATTAGGATGTTGTGAGACACATTTGGTTAGAATACTCACTTTGAATTGGCAATGATTTACTCCTAAAATTTTATACAGACAAATGGTTCGGCAATACACTCTTTAGAAGGATTTTCCAGATCTGTTCATAATTGCTTAAGATCACAATTTTGTTATTGTTGCTAATAGGGAAAGGAACAACTGGTATATGATATTTAGAAAGAATATGCATGATTTTGAAATGAATGATCTGGTAGATCTTTTTGCTAGACTACAACATTATCAAATTAATTTCCATGAAGTTTATACGCTTAAATGAGGACATCAAAAAGGAGTTTATACAATCAAGGAAAAGTATCAACAATTGTGCTCTAGAAACTCCAAGATAGATAACTAGCTCTGTAAACTCGTCTGGAGGACCAATCTACCTCATAAGGTTTCTTGTTTACTTGTACAACTCTATATAAGGCATGTCTCATCCAAGAAAACATAAAGAAAAGAAAAATTCAGTTCCCAAATAGATGTTATATGTGCAAAAGAGAGGTTGAAGCCACTGATACCTTCTTCTTCATTGTGAAGTAGCCTAAAAATTATAGTAAAATCAGCTTAGGGTGGCCAGTCGGACGCCCTTCGGCAAAAAATTCTAATATATATTGAAAGTTATATGAAGTATATATATATACTTTATACTACCTTAAAAGCATGAACTTTCAAACTTAAATGTTAAATTATTATTATACCCCCAATTAAAAATAATCAATTTATTTTATTTATTGATTTAGTTAATTGTATTATATTAAAAGTATATATCTTTTCACATTAAAGGATTGTGACTTTTCCGATGAATTGCGACTATTTCAAGGGGTTGTGACTTTTCCAAAGGATTGTACCATTTCCGATGAGTTGTGACTTTTTCGATGAGAAGTGACTTTTTCCAAGGGTTGTGACTTTTCTAATTAGGCACAATTAGCACCTATTCATACTACTATTCGTTAGCTATAAATAGAGGGGTCTCCTCTCACTTTTTAACTACGATCTTTTTATGTTTTCTACTCTTCTTCTTTTTAAAAAATCTCAAGTGTTATTTGCAACAGTTAATTAAGTTCCAAATTCAACGAAATTTGAGGTACCACATAAGAAAGAGTTGGTGAACAAATTTTAGCAAATCATGCATCAATTCACATTCATATTTTCCTCTTATGATTTTCATCACACACATTCTTCAATATTATTTGTATCATTTTAGAAGTTTAATACCCTTTTAATTAACGTACATATTTTATTTATTAAAAAGGCTTATTTCCTACTAATAGTCACAACAATTTTCAACCTTCATGTTTCTTCGGTCATAAATCACAACCATTCACTCCTTATTAATTCTTGGGGATCTCTTTTCTATGATAGTTTGAGATCATTTAAAATTTTCATAAATGATTCATCCCCAATCTATTGATATGTTTTGTCGAAGTTCTTAGCATTGAAATTTTGGTATTGACTTTCTACTCCCACTTTCCAACAATAGTTGTCCACCATACTATTTTGGTATGTCCAACAATACTTGTCTACATTATGAAATCGATGGATAATTTTACACTTAGTTCCTAATTAATCATTATCATTAATTATAGTTATTTCCCTATTATATTTTCCAAGACCTTGTATTTATTATATTCAAAGGGTAATATAGTTAAATTACCCTTCTATTTATAATTTCTTAAGAAATGTGCAAAGTCAATAGTGAACAAGTATTATGGACAGACGGAGTATTAAAGAAGAAAAGAAGAGAAGAGAGAACTGTGCAATTAACTGTTCATTTTGCTTCCAACATAAAACTTCTATATATAATGCGTTAGAATTTTCATTTCTTTTTCTTGTTTTCTTTCTTTAGTTAATTTATTTTTATGTTTTCATTCGAGGGAGAATTTAATATTTAGTGTTCACATAACGAGTGGCCAGTGAAGAATACACACATTGTGGATTATTTTTTCTAATAAAAGTAATAGATCAGATTGTGGGAAAGACAATAATAATAAACAAATATGAAAAAGGGCACATGATCGGGGTAAGATATTTCTTCTTTATTTTTTCATTTTTTATTCTTTTACCCTCAAACGAAAGAGTTTCTTCCTAATTTTTCTAATACAACGTGCATCAACGTAGTCCATTGAATTATTAGTTTTGATGTTAACTCCACTATTTCAAAAATAATTTTCATTTTTACTTATAATATGATAATATAGCCATGATAATAATAATTTTTTAATAAATATGTAAGTAAAAATGAACGGAGAAAGTAAAGTGTTGGTGGCAAGAGATTTCAATCAAATAGAACACTTGAGAGAATATAGCATGAACATATATTTTCGTCTTCCTTCTTCACTGACTATGACTTGTCCCATATATTTTTTTCATTTTTATATTTATACTAGGTAAATTGCCCGCGCTTCGCGCGGTGGTGAACTACATCAATAATCTACTTCTGAACATTTGATAATATAAGTGTTTTCGAGTGGGTACAACCTTACGATAGATTGTCAAGAATATTTTATCCAAAGATGAAATTAAATATTTTTTTAATCTTAAAACCAAAAAGATTTGATTCTAAGTGTTTATGCATTTTGTTATTAATTCTTCATTTTACTATAGTTATTCATCACCATAGTCTTTAGAAAAGACATGTAATTGTTTCATTGTCTATATTTGTATTTTCAAAAAGTGGTACAAATATTTAATTCGTCAATTGCGAGAGTTTTTCTCCTATTTAAGGCCTTTACATGCATAATCAAAATACTATACATCTTATATAATTAGTTGTGTACTTGATACGTTAATTAAATGTTAAAAACACATCTCTTGGAGTTCAATGAAATAATGTATGTCGCTCAAACAATTTGGATTAAATGATTTCCTGGCAAGTCTCTGTTCAAAATCATTAGCAGTCGATGAGACTACTTTGATAGCCCAAAGACATATTTTGTTCTGTATCTTTCAATCAATATGGGTAAAAAAAAAAATTTTTTGCGACTTTTAATCTAATGTTTATAAGGAGATAATTATTTCATTAATATGGATTCATCCTACTTTGAGGGGGGTAATTCATTGACTCCAATCCAACATTTGAACCCCAAACTTTTGATTAAGGTTGAGTGCAATACTTACCATCCCACTACATTCCTTTATTTTTTGGATGTCATTAATCGATTGAATGTCTCGATAAGATAGAAAGTTGAATAACTAAAACTCCAAGGTAGTGTGGAACCACCATAACTTTTGAACACTAAAAAGTCCCTTCTTGGACATCCCGTAGATCTTTTAGACACTAAAAACTCTATAAAGATCAAAGTCATTTGTTTTACAAGTTTAAGAATTCTAATCAACATGACACCAATAGTCTAATGATTACATCAAACTCTTGATTAACATATCTTCACTCAACATAATGATAAAAAACATAAACATAAACAACAACGTTTAAAACATGTACTCAAAAACAACAATTAATAACATAAGCATAAATTTATGATTAAAAAACATATGAGGATCTGTAACAATAGAATAAAATAGAAAGGAAAAAATTGAGTCCACTGAATGCACATTGTCCCCTTAAGGAAATTATTCCCTTCTAGTACTCGAGGTTTAAAGGAATAGATCCTCTCATAATAGAATGATTGTATTCACCAGTGTATTAATACAAAAACAATGGTGTCAATGAGCCACTCAATAAGAGCAAAGTACACAAATATTTAATTGTGCAAAAGAAGAAGAAGTCCAGAATTTTCGTTGTTTTAATAAATGCTTATTGTGCCTTATCGGAAAGGTCACAACTTTTAATAAAAGTTGCAACTTTTAATAAAAGTTGCAACTTTTCATAAAAGTCTCAACTCTTCATAAAAGTCGCAACTCTTTGTCAAAGTTGCAACTATTCGTAAAAGTTGCAACTTTTAATAAAAGCCACAACTTTTTATAAAAGTCACAATTTTTCATGAAAAGAAAGACTAATTTTGGAAATAAATAAACTAAAAGGGAATCCTTGTTTGTGGTGGCGCCACGTAGGCGAGCCTAGGGTTCTCTTTTATATATATATATATATATATGATTGAGTATAAAAAATTTTAAGTATGAATTTACCGTTATTTTGTGTTTACTTTAATCTAAAATGTTATTTCACATGATTCACTCTTTGCTAGCTATATGCAAATAGATAAAAAAAAATAGTGATAGGTCATAAAATTATTTTAAATCAAATTAAAGATTCTTAAATAATACTTTAAATTTGATTCATCTATTAATTTTTTTATTGAAAAAGTTTAATATTTTAAGTATGAATTTACTGTTATTTTGTGTTTACTTTAATCTAAAATGTTATTTCACATGATTCACTCTTTGCTAGGTATATACAAATAGATTAAAAAAAAAATAGTGATAGATCATAAAATTATTTTAAATCAAATTAAAGATTCTTAAATAATACTTTAAATTTTATTCATCTATTTATTTTTTTATTGAAAAAGTTTAATATTTTATATAAGGATACAACTTCTGTAAGATACTAGATACTTTCATTAGACAACAACTATATGATATGTATGCGGCGGAAAAGAGAAGATTACAATTCCGCAAAGATAAGGTTTTTTTTTTTACCCTCCATGGGAGCTCCCACCCCTTTTGCTCCCTTGGTGACTCGAACTCGCAACCTTCGGGTTGGAAGTGAGGGGTGCTTACCATCCGAGCAACTCCCTCTCGTCCGCAAAGATAAGGTAGAAACTCAAAGAAATGAAATATTTTTCACCATAGGTGATGTTGTTCATAAATTAACATTAAAGTTTGCTACTAATATAGAATTGGCCAAGCTAAATATTTGACATACACTTAAATCTCTATGTAACCATCATTCGTTATTAAATTAATTCACTGTAACAACCTAATTTTATTTAGAACAAATTTTTGGTGTTATATTTTTTTTGTCTCTATATACTTTTTGTAAAATTACTTATCTATGATAGCCTTACTCACATATTAGTTGAGTAATAATATTTTGTAGTGATATATTACGTGTAAAGATAAAATATTGAAATATTTATGGTAATCGTTATTAGTGTCATGCACATACTAAATTTCAAGTATGAATATTTAAGAGTAAAATTGTACTTAAATGATGTCCATCATTTATGGTCATCGCCTCAAGAAGAAAGGCTATTGATGACATTTTTTTTATATCGATGTTTTTTTCTATTTTGTTGGTTAAATTTATTTACAAAATCGAATGAGATAAAAAAAACAATACTACTAAAGAAATATCAATTTCTCCCCATATTTAAAATTTGAATGTATTTTGAAATATTTCAATGATATCTGGTCATTTTGATCTCAAAAAACAAGTTAGTCGGTGACAATCTGTACTAACCGTTTAAAAACATTTTTTCTATGTTCCCCGATTATAATTATTTAATAAAAATCTTTAATATAGTAATACTAATTCCATTTTACAACATCATCTACTATATGATACGAGACACACGTGCAATGCGCGTATATATATATATATATATATATATATACTAAATCTTGGACATCCTTAACAAAATTTTCGACTTTGCCACTAGAGACATTTTGTATGAGATTTTTCCATGGTAGCACACGATTGTCTTTACTTGGCTGTGGATGATGATTGACAATAAATTAATGACAATAGTAATGTTTTATGCTACTTGATTTAGGCCTCATTTATTTGTAATAAATTTATTTGATTGGTTCAAGGTAATTACAGTAAAACTTCACTAAATTAATACTTATAATCTCTCTAAAATAATATTTTTCTCCGGTCCCAACTTGGGCCAATAGAAAAAATCACTCATTTCGATAAGATAATAAGATAATATATTTTCAGAAGATCCTATATAAATATATGGTCCCATTAATATTATAAATTAATAACTCTTTAAAAGTACATTTATATCTAAGATGATTTAGTGAAATATGATTCTATTATGTTCTTTTTTTTGGTTAAAATTAAAGCTAGCAAGTTGAAGCTCATCTCTGATTTTTCTTATTGCATCCAAAAGTTTATGTGTTGTCTTTTTGAACTACTCCATTAAATTGTGAAGAGTTGTAGATGTGGTAAGTGCTTCCTTACGTGTAACTGGTTCTAAAGGTATTCTCTCATCTCCAACTTTATCATCAACATAATTTTTTATAATGGCATCCACAATTTGTCTTAAGCTCTAGACCTCTGAACATGCATCACTTTCACTCATCCAACAAGTTATTAACGTCTATTTTATTGCGGTAAATGAGATCATTAATCATGACCTCAAGTTCATGAATGACATTTTCACAAGTGGTTCATTCAAATTCTCTTAGATGTCATTCTTGAATGAATTTTGCGGTGTCGAAACACTCTTTAAATTAATAAATATTAATTTATTGATTAAATAATACCTCTAAAAAATACTATTTCATGATCTCACCTATATTCATTTAGTGTGGTTTTACTGTACATGCATTTGTTTACATTAAGATTTGACCACTTATTAATTAGTTTGAATAGGGCTTTATCATTAAGATCTTGAATAAAGTCTTAATATCACTAAGAGGTAGTTTTTATGTGGATAATTTTCAGTGGCACTCTATTTATAATTACCAACCACTAACCACCCCAATCATCACAACTATCAATAACAACCACCAAAGTTGTCAACCATTATTGTTTATCACCTTCATCATTGTAATTGTATCTACTGTTACCACCATCGTCATCACCACCACCACCATTGTATTGGGGAAATCTACTTGAAGATATGTTGCATATTGGGAGACAAAATATGTAATGCTAAGGTTATCAAAGATATAGAGTCTCGAGAGGTTGACTTCGGAGTAACATTCCCAAATAAGATAAGGCAGGGGATCATGTCCATGATGATGTCGGAGAAAAGACAAAGGGGATAAGAAAATCAAAAAATCTAGTGTGCGGACCTGAGTAGTGCAGGGATATTAGTTTGCACCACTAACAACTTTAATATATTGAACACAAACATTGACCTTAGTAATTTAGAGCTCTAGTGGAACCTTCTGACTGATTGATGCCCCATTATTATAACCTAGCAATAGTCAATCTCTTTCATTTGCAAAAGTATTCTTAATCCAAACAATACAACAACAATACACTATTTTCTTGAGCATCAAGCATATCTTTATTTTGGCTTAGTTCTTATTTGCATTTTAATACGAAATTACTCTTGGAGCCAAGGCTAAATCTCTTGGGCTCACTTGCAAGCACTTCGGAAACATTCAAATTTGACTTTTTTACTCTTAAACTATTTTTTCGTTATATTTACTTAGTATGAACTAATTATAAATAATCAAACTGCTAGTAAAAGAGTCTAAAAAGAGTTGGAACTAGACACATGCTTTTGACCTCCTATGAATTCTATTATATCAATTTTAGAGTAAACAACCACCAACCTTAGTCACTGCCACCCACTGCGGCCAATCCCTACTATCAACCACCTCCATAAGCATAATTAGCACAACCACTAACTACCGCCAATACATCATTAACCACCATAAATTCTTCTGGCACCATGAGCTACTAACATCAATCAACTTTCCATCACAACTACCACCATAACTACCCGTCACCATCACGATAGTCACTACAATACCAACAATATCCACCACCACAACTATTACCATCAACTTACTAGCCACTAACACTAACCATTACCACCAACACCACTACAAATCATCTCCACCGTCACTAGCAAACATTAATATTTTATTTTGAATATTTAATTATTGTTTAGTTAAAATATATTATTTTATGCTTACAAATAAATTAATATGTATATTCAGATACTGATAAACTAACCGTCTTAATTGTTCAATGTTTAGATCTTGAGATAACATCTTAATTATTCTGATGTTCATTCAAATTCGAACGTCTTAATATTAATGAAAACAAATAATTCCTCAATATCATTGTTATATACTCTTTGGTAATAATGACTTGACGTCAATAATGTTTGTCACTATGTTCATGTAAATGTTACTCTACCAATAGTTGACATAATCTCATTGTTGTCTTTTTGGTAATGTCTAGTTCATCGATTGTCCAATCATGTAGTATATAATCATGTGGTGTTTTGATGATTAAAACTTTGTACAAGTGACAACATATATGGGGAAGAAATATTAATGAATGGTGTTTTAAGAATCAATTCCTCAATAGATCCCCAAGAATAAGTGAAAAAGTTAGCAACACCGCAGAGGAATTGATCAAAGAACATGTTCCTTTAGCAGAAGTGGAGACCGTCTCAAATAAGATATTTTATGAAGAGTCAAAGAATTGAAATTATAACTCAATCCAATTCGAAAAGGATTTGGAGTTCAAAATATGGAAATATTATCATAAATTGAATATGTGGAATTAAAATGGAAATAGAAAAAACAAGTCCAACGAGTAAAATATATTCAAACTAAGTCAAAGAAGGATTAAATTTATGAAAAGACTTGAACCAACTTGGGTTTGGATTGGAGAAATACAAGGTGTCTATTTATACCTATATAGACAACATGACATAAAGCTTTGACATCTTACCACACTCAAAGAGAGAGGTATCGGAGTGAGAGAGTTGATACAAATAGTCTCAAAGAAGAAATTAGTGTTACAACAAAAGACGTTGTTCCTATGAAGTTTTATCTATATTGTTACGTTCGTGAGCTGTAATATATAATTAATTCCTTGGAGTGGTCCTAAATTAAGATCCTGATTACTTTTAAGTTGATTGTAGTAGGTGTTGTTTGTATTTGTAAGGGACTTCATTGATAGGGTAAAGTCATTAAAGATAATAGTTAAGAGGGTGGAGGTTAGAATTATTGGGAATAGTTCCTTAGGTTAAAGTTGTAAGCCTTAAATTGGTCAAGTTTAGTGAAGAGATTGGAAAAATCCGATAGAAGTAGATCGTGATTATTATCCCCTTGAGCAAAGATTTTTCCACACTGAAATACTTGTGTTGGTTAACTTTATTCCATAATTTATCTTCTTGCATAGTTTCGGTAACATCCCACTCTTTTGTAATGCCTAAATTAACTAGTACCTTCATGGCAAGACGAAGAGTGATTAATAAATTAAGAATGATATGATATTCCATATTTTAAGTGTTCAAGGGTCGCATCTCAAGTTTTAAATGATGCTCAGATAATATATAGTGTCAACAAACATAATGAAAAGTTGGTGTCTCATTTGTATTAGTGAAAATTTTAGATATGAAATTTTATTTGTAAGAATATAAAATTGCATATGATCGATTAGAAGTTAAGTTCTGTAAAAGATCAAATTTAGACTTGAAGTTTGAAGCCCTAAACTAAAAGCCAAAAACACATATTTCCCTGTTTGAATTTACGCAAATGTTAGTGCCTGACTTTTGCTCGAAATTTGAATTGTATTTATTTAAAACTCACAAAGTCGTATGAAAATTTGACACTAACGCCAATTTTTGAACATGTGAGATTGAGAGAATTCTGCAATAAATTTAATTTAACACCGAGAAAACAATATTTTGAATTCCATTCTATATAACTTGTAAAAGAACAAAACGATCAACTCTTACTTCAAAAATATCTTTTTCAGCTTTGTCTTCGTTAATAGCAAAGGTAAATTGTGAAGAAGTCCACAGGTATTTGAAAGGTTGACTTTTCATACTGTTGCAAAATGACAATTGGTGGAAATATGAAAAGACAAGAAAGTGGAATTGCACACTAAGCACGATCAGGGTGAATTTATAAGCAAAAATTGAGGCACGTGGCTTCGTAATTTTTTCATAAAATTATATATATATATATTGGTATAATATTATATGTTGACATCCGTATTATAAAAAGACTAAATAGTGTACTTGATTAAAGATTAAGTTGTCTACTTGGGAAGACTAGAAATTAAATCTTGCTAAACAATTTTTTCCTTTTCTCATGCACTTATAGAAATTCTAGATTTGTCATTAAGTTCATAGTTCAATCATCATGAAAGTATTTCATCTAAAATTCTCCTTTAGAAAGTAGTAGTAGCTCTACATTTATTAAGATTTCGATTGATGTAAAATACAAAAAAATAATCTTTGATGTTCATGTATTATGAATGATAGCTGCATATTCAGGTGATAGTTAACCAAAATTTAATATTTATTATAAAGTGATAAAACTTTAAATAGTTATTAAATACATGTTAAATTGTAAATAGTGATATCACACACTTATCCCATGTTTGTGACTTACAAGAGTAGTGTCCAAAATTTAATATCAGATGGGTCATGCACTAAAATGATGAAGTATTCAATCTTGTGTAGCCTAATTCTTCCTCAAATTTTAGTCAAAGACAGAAATTATAAAAAATATTACTTCTCACAAACACCCAATGGGATCATTTTCCACAATGCTGACCTCTGACAATGACACATCCATCCTTTAATTTTACCTAAGTTCCAAATAAGGAAGATGAACCAAAGAAGAAGAAGAAAGAAAGAAATTGTTGAATTTGCGGACTAAATTATTTTATAATTATAATCTTAGAATTGATCTAATGGACTGATGTTGAAAAATGAGCGAGTAAGTTGTAGTTAGGGGTGAAACTTCATTCGCACTCAGACCTAGCTGATTCTCCACAAATGCGTTTTTGTGGTTATGTGATTATAATTATAAAAGGTAAAATAAAATAACTCTTAGTTTGATGGAACAAAACAAGATATTTAGAATTAAATTTGAAATAAAATTTATATTTTTTTATTAACAATAAAAATTTATTTTGGGATTAATTTATACCGTTAACCAAAAATAGTATAAATTTATTAGGGGTGTCAATGATACAATTCGAGAGAATTTACAAAATTTATACCATATCATTTTTCAATTATTTTATTTTATATAACAAAAATTAACTTTCATAACCATCCAATTATCTCAGTTTCTCTTCAATATTGGTATGACTCGATTAATTTTCGTTATACTTTTTTTAAAAAAATAAAAATAAAAAAGTTAGAACACACTATCATGTATATTGTTGTGTATGAGTTTGACAGAAGCTATCTAGACATTTATTTTTTGTTTAAAAGGTGATGACCAAGAAAACAAGAATATAGATTCATCTCATTATATTATGATAGTGTAAAATAATATTAAGACAGACAACTTTTTTTTTACATCACATGAGTGAAAATCAATCAATCAAGATGAAACACAAAAACTGGATTTAATTAATTTAAGTATCCAATAAGGAAAATTTAAATCATAAGAACGGAAAAGTATCTAATAACTTGTAGCTTGTTATTCAAGATAGTTGGAATACCTTGTAGTTTACTAGTTACTATTTGAGAGTTAAGATGTTAGAACTAACAAGTAAACTTGTTCGCGTTTCGTGCTGTTATGAAAGACGATAAAATGTCAATATATATATTTATCCAGATATATAATTGATTTTGTAGAGAAAAAGGCAGTTGGTTATTAGTTAGTTGTCTTCCAACAAAGTCACGAGTTACTCATTTGAACCCAAAAAAAAAACTTACGACGATTAAAAATTTATATGAAACACAAAACAAAGAGAAATCATAAAGAGGGTTAAAAAAAAAACATTATTCTTACAATTTTAATCTTAATTATTAAAAGAGAAAAAATATGAAATCAATATACAATCTTCCGAACTCTTGTCAACATCCATAATTCCCAAAAGCCGATCACTATCAATAGCCTTCATTTTATTCTTCATGTCAAACTAAAGAATGAATAAAATAAGTATCCAAAACATAACAAATTAAAAGACTAATATGATCATTCTTCAAAGTCTTACCATACTTCTATTTATAGGAATATAAATGAATACCAAATAATGTCATAAATATGATTATTAATTATTTTAGTGGAAGTAATAAAAATAAAGATCATTAAAATTTGTATGAAAGAATATGAATGAATGGTTAATTGGTACATTTATTATTTTACAATAAAAAAATAGAGAAATTGTAATATATATATATATATATATAAAGAAAATAAATAGAATTTTTAGCCAAAGATTATAATAAAGATGAAAAACTCAAGAGACTTAAGATATTATTTTGTAGATTTTAGTGTTATTTAAACTTATAGTGAAAGATTTGTAATTGAAAATTCATGAAAAAAATTCTATTTAGACATTTTTGAGGAAGTAAAAGGTCAAGTGAAAGAAGAAAAGAGATAATTATTGTTACCTCCTGTCTTCAGATTAGCAAACCAGAAATAAGGAAAGATGAAAAGAAAAAGAAAAGAACTATTCGAGTCCACATAATCCACTGTGTGTCCTTAAGAAATAGCGGTACCTCAAACTTCAATAATATCAACGAACTCAAAATGACAACAACGAATCATACACACAGACACGATCGATCGATTTTGTTTTGTAAGAAATGTATGTAGAAGAAGGGAAGAATTCAATCTAGAAAAATGAGAGAAAACCTCTCTATTTATAGCCAACAAAGGGGGAAAACCACAACTCTTTGGAAAAAGACAACCTTTCAGAAAGGTTACAACACTTTGGAAAATGCACAACCTTTTAGAAATGACACAATCTTTCATAAAGGTCACAACCCTTCGGCATAGTCACAATCCTTCAGGAGAGCCGCAACCCTTCATTTCCTATTCACACCTTTAAAACCCAACAATCCCCCACGTGAATAGAGAATGACTATTTTTAAAACATATGCATGAAAAACTGTGTGATTCGTAAGTAAGGATTGATTGTATCTAGATAAGTGGGTTTCTCTTTGAACTTTTCATAGTGAACATATATCAGATATACTCGGTCAATCGGTAGATTTGATATCTTTGAACCGTCGAGCTTTGGTGTATACCTAGACAATATAAGTCACCTAATCAACCCTTGAACTGTTTTTGGTTCTCATTGTTTTGTTCGTTTCAACCATGAACACGTCTTGGTTTATAATTGTGTAGAGAATTGGCCTTACTGAATTCTCCTTGAAGCGGCTTACACTTCATACTTACATAGGTGATTTCTAAATGTGTTATCCCGTAGATACACCATTTGATATACCCCGTATCAAACTTAGAAACCATTAAAAAGTCCTAATGTATTTATCCTTGTTACTGCACATTGTCTTATCATGAAATGGACTATAAAAAATATTTTGACAATGTTGAACCGTCATCAATGACTTTGTTTGATCTCTTTGAACCTAGATCTTGGATCTCCAGTCTTCTAGGTAGAGTTACCGTCACAATGACTTGTCCTTGGGCATAGTCTCATTCCCTTTGATAATCTATGATCAACTCCCTCTCTATTTAGGCCTTTTGTAAGTGGATCCGACACATTATCCTTTGACTTTACATAGTTAATTATGATAATTCCACTAGAGAGTAGTTCTCTAACGTTATTATATCTATGTCATATATGAAGAGACTTTCCATTATACATCATGTTCCATTCCCTACCTATTGCAAATTAACTCTCACAATGTATGTATACTGGAGCTAAAGGTTTGGGCCAAAAATCTTTCAAGAAATTTCGAAGTCATTCTACTTCTTCACCCGCCTTATCTAGAGTGATAAACTCAGATTTCATAGTAGAGTGAGCGATACATTTTTGTTTGGAAGATTTCCAAGAGAGTGCTCCTCCACCAAGAGTATATACATATCCGCTCATGGATTTTACTTCATTTGACCGATGATTCAATTTGCATCACTATATTCTTTCAATACTATTGAATATTAGTTATAATGCAAAGCAATAGTTTTCAAGTATGCTTTAAATACTCCAAAAGTCTTTTCATTGTCATCCAATTAGTCTGATTGGGATTAATCGTGAACTGAATTTGTTTACTAATAGCACATGTTATCTCTTATCGCATACACTTCATGATATATATCATACATCTCAATACTCTAGCATAATTCAATTGTGAGTCACTTTTGTCTTCATTCTTTTGAAGTACAAAGCTCACATTTATCGGAGTCTTGACAAAATTGAATTTCAAATACTTGAACTTGTCAAGTACCTTTTCAATCACATCAGTAACTTCAATGTCTTTCATATCAAAGTTACTTTCTAGAATATGCTTAGTAGCATTTATGTAAATTTATTCCTCCAATTATTCATTTTTTTAAAATGTTTTCACATCCATTTTGACAAATTTAAAGGTCATATACCACAACTAGCGGAATTAACATTTGAATTGATGTAATCCTAGTTAGGGGCTATTATGTGTCAAAATAATCAAGGCTTTCTTATTGTCTAAAACTTATGAAAATAAGTTTTGCTTTGTATTTGTCAATAGTTTCATCAATTTGTTTTCCCTTGGTAGATCCACTTTGAACCCAAAGGTTTATTTCCCGGAGGAAGATCAATCAACTCTAAAGTACGGTTGCTCAAGATTGAATCTATCTTACTATTGACAACCTCTTTCCAAAAAGAATGAGTCCACATAGGGCATAGCTTCTTCGAATTTATGAGGCTCATTTTCAAGAAGAAATGTTACAAAATCAAACTCGAAGGAAGTAATTTGTCCATTGACATTTACTACGCCTTTGTATCTCTTTATTAAGTACATTCTCCTTTGGTTCGTTCCAAGATTATTTAGACCCTTCACTTAACTATCCGACGGTTTAGACATATAAACCATAAATTGACATGCTTTACTATTTGTAGCATATCCAATGAACATACAATCCATAGTCTTAGGTCCTATTTTGATCTGTTTGCGAATAGTTCCCTTATTTCCATTTCTCATATGAAATAGATTGTATTGGAAATTGTTAGATCACTATCTTTCAAGAGTTATTGCTTGTATATACTTTAAAGGGCGACAAACAATTATCTATCAGGATACAACAAAGCCTGAACAAACAAAACTTTTTGTTGCTCCCTTTTTTAAAAAAACAAAAGTTTTTTTTATTTGTTGCCCCCTTTACTAACAAATAAAACTTTTGTTCCTCTCTTTCTGAATAGACAAACTTTTTGTTGTTCTCTTTTGCTATAATGATAGCACCCCCAAAAAATTTGTGGTAAACCTGAACTTATAAGTATGACATTCAACATTTTTTTCAAAGTTTGATTTTTTTTTCCTATCAACAATTTCATTAGATTGAGGTGAGTATGTCCAGTAATTTGATGGACGATTTCATTTTCCAAATATATTCTGCAAAAGAAGATTCATATTCTCTACATCTACCACTTCTAATCCTGACAATCTTTTTATCCAATTGATTTTCAACTTCAGTTTTGTATAGCCTATATGTTTCTATTGCTTCATCCTTACCATTCAACAAATAGACATAACACTATCTAGTGCAATTGTCAATAAAATTTATGAAACATTTTTTTCCACCAAGAGATGATGTTGACTTCATATCACAAATGTTAATGTAAATCAATTCTAAAGGATTAAAATTTCTTTCAAGAAATTTATAAGTATACTTAACATACTTAGATCCAACACATACTTGACATTTTGATTTATTGCACTTGAAGTTAGGTAAAATTTCTAAGTTGATCTGTTTTTGCAAGGTTTTTGTAATTGACATGTCATAAGCATTCATGTCACGAACAATTTGATTCAAGTAAGTAAGAACAAACAGAAATAATGGGTTTGAAAAGACTTTCTGTGAGGTAACTTTTTTCTACAAATATTTTGTTCTTTACTTTTTATAACTTTGTCAAATACAGACAATGTTTTAGAGTCAGCGCCTTGCCAGATGTCCTTTGCAGAAGGACCTTTCCACAACATTCAATTTGTCATAGAATTACCCATGACCATAGTCTCTTCGGTCTAATAAGGGCAATATGACCCAAATGTTTGTTTTAAAACACAAACATAACAAATCACTTTTCATCAATATTCATGTCTATACAAATAGACATATCTTTTCATGAAAAATCACAATATTTTAAGTGACACTTTTTCATCAAACAATTCTTTTGAACGAGTAATATAGTTTTGTGATTTTATACTAGTCATATCATATACTAGTAAAGAGAGGCTCAACGACCATAATATCAAATATACTCCAAGAATTTTGTGGGTCCAACATAATACAAGAATGTAATTAAATTTCATAACTTGTATTTTTAAATTTAAATTAGATAGTAAGTCTAATTTTGTTTTTATCACAAATAAAGAACCCCCCACATTTTAAATATGTTTTCAAATTTTTTTTCACGTATTTGAAATTATTTTCCACATATTTCTTTCCATGCTTTCAAATTGTATACCATCAAAATACACATTGGCAACACAAAGCCTTCTTTTTGAGATTTAATCTATAGAAACACCCATTGCAGGCACAAAAATCACTAATTTTATGTTACTAGTGTTTTTTTTCCTTTCCGTCACAACTAGACATACCACTTAGTATTTAGAATACTAACAATAAAGATTCAATCTTTATACAACTTGTTTCTAGTTTAACGATGAAGTTTTTATATTCTTTTAATCGTTAACCGAATGAACCTTAAATTTTGATGAAGTTTTTATATTCTTCGAATCAGTTTCACATTTAAACAGAGTAGTAAACCAAAAATGTTTTAATCTCCAGAAAACTCAAATACAACACTCTTTCTATCTAACGATGAAGATTTTATCTTTTTCAAATCATTTAGCCTTAATATTCCTGACGAAGATTTTATACTCTTCAAGTCACAATATTCATTCAAACAAAGCATTTAACAAATTGGTGAAGTTTCTATATTCTTCAAATCAATGCACAATCTGATTTGTTCGTGAAGTTCTTATATTCTTCAAACCAAAGGAGAAAAAAAACAGAAGATTTTAGTTTCCAAAAGTCAAACACAATCAAATTTCACATGGAGTAGAAAACTACAAAAAAAATTTTCCTCCTGTAAATAGAATACATATTAATAATAATAAATACATATTCTGAGATCATCACATAATGACCATCTATCCTAACATTTATGAAATATATCTCATATAACTACTGCATGATAGAAAAAGAAAATATTAATCAAGGGAAATAAAAATATAACCTGATTTTTACTCTCATTGAATCATATTCTATCTGTCAATAATGATTGCATGCAAGCCACTTTTTTTGCTATTTTTTTTTCTTTTCCCAATTTCCATCATATTCCTATTTTCCTCAAAAAGACATTTAATTTCAACTAGAAACTAAACTCATGTTCAAATATTGTTAGGAGATAACATTTGTTCATTTACTTATTCTTATAGTTATATAAAATCAAGAATATAGGAAAAAATTAAAGTGCATATCTTAACCTGTATGCACAAAATAACGTTTTTTTTATTGAAAAGAAAACTGAAGGGGTGCAATGCTTCAATGCACTCGGGAAGAAAATAAAAATAATCTTACCCATCCAAGAAAAACATACTACAACAAAAATATACTCGAGCATATTAAAGTAGTACTAATTCATCCCAAATCTCTCTTATCATATGATAAAATAATTCTCTTTTTCTTCTTTTTTTTTTCCAACAAAAAAACACAGAAAATAAAAGTAATTTCCGTACCACAGAAAATACCATCAATATTAAATTTCTTAAGCTTGTTACCTCCTGTATTCAGATTAGCAAATCAAAAATAAGAAAAGATGAAAAAAAAAAAAAAAGAACTATCCGAGTCCACATAACCCACTGTGTGTCCTTAAGAAGTAGCGGTACCTCAAACTTTGATAATATCAACGAACTCAAAATGACAACAACGAATCATACACACAGACACGATCGATCGATTTTGTTTTGTAAGAAATGTATGCAGAAGAAGGGAAGAATTCAATCTAGAAAAATGAGAGAAAACTTCTCTATTTATAGCCAACAAAGGGTAAATGTCACAACTCTTTGGAAAAAAGACAACCTTTCAAACGGTCACAACCTTTTAGAAATGACACCACCTTTCATAAAGGTTACAACCCTTTGGCATAGTCACAACCCTTCATTTCATATTCACACCTTTAAAACCCAACAATTATATGGTTTGATTTAAAAGAATATGATGATGACTATTGAATGATGATTGTGGCTTGTGGAAATGGATATCAACAAGTGCTCGGAAAACTGTATATTGATTTCATATAATTGTATGTTTTGATGATTAAGATTGTAAGAATGATGTTGTATTATTTATTTATTTCTCTTTATTTTGTATGTTATATTGATTTCATATAATTGGTTATGATGACTTTGAGTGTTAATTATGTTGTCGCTTGTAGTCACTTCCATTATCCTGAGTCTAAAGCAAAAAAAATTAATGTTTTATTATTTTAAATCTTATATAAAATTCAATTATTCGGTATAATATCATGTTTTTTCGATTAATGTTTATAAAATAAAAAATCTATCCAATTATTCGATACGATTATAAATTTATATAAAAAATATCAATTATATTTAGAAAAAAAACCTAAAATCAGTTCAATTTAGTTGATTTAGTCATTTTTTTTAATACCATTGACACCCTTAATTTTTGACAGAGTATTCATTTCCCTTTATTTTTTTATTGACTATACAAGCCATCAAAAGAGAGTAGGTGAGAGGATTAGTTTTAGGGTTTGAAAGAGTTAGGAGGAGTAATTACTATCAAGACTTTTTCTTCTTTTTTTACAGTCTACTAATAAGACTTGACCAAAAAATAACTACATTTACAAGTAAGTAGTTATAATTTAATGATTTTTGCCTAAAAATCAAGAATGGTAAATGTAAATTTATCCATAAAATTAATACGCCATTATCTCAAATACCTAATTCCTACCCCAGACCCCAACCCCCAACACACACCAAAAAAATGAAAAAAATTATATTATTACAAATTAGAGAAATACATTTTTAAAGCAAACTCTATTAAAAAACATTTTTGTTTTTGGCTGAAATAATTAAATTTAAAAAAAAAACAGATTCTGGGACAAAAAAAAAACCAACTACTAAAATCTCACTAAATCCCCAGTTTTTTAAAAATTAGTCTTTCTTGATTCATGTTTTTTGAGTTTCATTTTTCTTGGAAGTTTCAACTTTCATTTTGGCTTTTGTTTTCTCTTCAATCCTTTCCCTTTTCTTCCATCACTCCCAATTTCCCCTTTTCAGAGTAAAAAGTTAGAATCTTTTTTCATTCTTTACTCTTTTTTTGGGACTTTAAGTTGTTGTTTCATTGAATCCAGCTGAGTTTCTGATCAAATAATGATTTGGGTTTTATAATTAAATTGATAATAACAAAGTTTTAAATTTTTTGTGATTTTTATGGGTGTATTTAGGGAACCAAACGACGGCGGTACAGTCGAGGAGCAGGAGATGTTGGTACCATCACAGTCACCGTCCTTCTTGTTGTCTTCTCCAGAAATACCTTCAAACCTAAGTGTTTCTGATATTGGGCCTGAGAGGTGGGCGGTGGCTGAGAAAGTCACTCAGAACATTCTTCGGAGAGTTCAGCTCACTACTGTATCGGAAAACCGAAGACGAAGTGTCATTGAATATGTTCAGAACTTGGTCCGAGGTTCACTTCGTTGTGAGGTAAAGTGTTTCCATTAACATACAAATTTTTTTTTGTGTTTAATGTTTTGGTTATTGGAGGTGGAAGTTGGAGCTTTAGTAGTTTTGTTTAGTATGTTTTTGTTTTAGGAGCATAAGCTTAATGTTAATGGTTCAATTTGCTTGTCTTGTTTAAATTCCCACTGAAAGATAGTGGGTGCAGGTGCACATGCTGCTTGTATACAAGATCCATGTAAGCTCGTGTTTGATTTACTCATGTTTATAATGTTGCTGCATTATGACCTACAACTCATGAATTAAGAATTCTCACTACAACAAGGTCTACTCGACATGAATTATTGATTGAAGAGCAATTTATGGAAGTGAATTTTCATGATTGTGAAGTAATACGAGTAGGTCTATGTGGATGTTGTGTTCATTGGGGAAGGGATGTCAAGTAACTAAGTGATAAACTTGGTTAAGCATGGCTTTGTAAGTTGAGTGTCATCAATACTGCTTCGGCTTATACAATTTAGAGTTATTGCAGTTTTTCGAGTAGTAGGTTTTCTAACGTGAAATTTGTTTTAGCTGGAAATAAATCTTACTCGAACGTTCTTAATACTAGGAAGTCTTATACATCAAGCTAGAGTGCAGCATTTATATTATGTTGAGAGAGTGTTGAAATTTAGTTGTTTGGTTGATCTTTATCAATCAAAGGAAAACAATGTCTGGTTTGAATTCTAGTTTATGTAAGTGATAATTTTGATCAGTGCAGCTCATCCATTAAGTGCTATATTTATTGACTCGGTGTATTTATGATCAGGTTTAGGGCATGGTTTTGCTTACATAGAAAGCTACTTGTTGATTGTCCATGCTGTTGCTATAATTTATTGAATATAGGAGCAGAATAATGGTGGAGTGAAGTCAAAGTATTAACAAAAAG
The DNA here is from genome assembly GCF_019186545.1 of Solanum stenotomum. Lineage (NCBI taxonomy): Eukaryota > Viridiplantae > Streptophyta > Magnoliopsida > Solanales > Solanaceae > Solanum > Solanum stenotomum. Next base: position 2,876,954 of record NC_064288.1, on the reverse strand, counting down.
GGTAGGGCAGTGGGTGTAGATATCAAGAGGAGAAGGAGAGTTATATGCCAGTGATACCTAATAGGTAGATCACTTCAATTTATGGAATGAGAACAAGGTTGCAATTTTTCCATAGAACAAACCATCAAGAAATTCCAACTTTAGCATGGTTTGGAACTTGGTGAATAATGGGTCTGTCCTGCTACCCTTCTCCACTTACATACCGCACTTTTGGTCCATGGAAGGGAATGTGCGCCTAACTTTCACATCATACACTAGGCTATGATAATTGAACCAATGCCCTAGGGCATTATTTAGATCACACATTTCTTAATTTAGATGGAATATGTATATATATATATGTATATATATATATTTGAGTCAATTTAGTGGAATATTTAAGGTATAAAATGGTAAAGTTGTTTAGAGAAGATGGGTAACATCACATTTCTCTGAAGGTTTGATTTGTAGTTAAAGCCAAAAGATGTTTGTAAATGGTAAAACATGATATCTATATATATATTTGAGTCAATTTAGTGGAATATTTAAGGTATAAAATGGTGAAGTTGTTTAGAGAAGACGGGTAACATCACATTTCTCTGAAGGTTTGATTTGTAGTTAAAGCCAAAAGATGTTTGTAAATGGTAAAACATGAGGATAATGATTTAAATTGCTAAATTTAGCATTCCAAAATCACTATTGAATCATTTGATGAGGTCACAATTTTAATTTGCTAGTGCATCTGTGATTCGTGGTTTAAATGGTGCTAGATCCATGGTTCAGGTGTCTAAATTATCTATCCATAATAAAACTTCCTTTCAAATGCACTACTATAATTAAGAAAGTAAAATTAGAGTAGAAAGCCTTTGGACTAAGCCTAGATTACAAGATACACAACTTCTCAACAAAAAGAAGATAGCTAGGCAGTATGAATAATAATATTCTAATCGTAGTGACTTGTTTCCATTTCAAATATGTTATTAATGTTTAGTATGTTTGTCTCAAACACCACAATTTAAGGAAAAGGTGCTTTTTAAAAAAAAAAAAGTGCTTCTGACTTAAAAACGCTTGGCCAAACAGGCTCTATATTTATTGACTCGGTGTATTATGATCATGTTTAGGGCATGGTTTTACTTACTTGTTGATTGTTGATGCCGTTGCTATATCTTATTGAGCATAGGAGCAGAATAATGGTGGTGTGAAGTCAAGTATTAACGAGAAGGGGGTGGGGCGGTGGGGGCTGAAAGATCAACAGGAGTAGGAGAGTTATATGAAAATACTACCTCTAATAGGTAGATCACTTCAATTTATGGAATGGGAATAAGGTTGCAATTAGTCATACAACAAACCTTTGAGAAATTCCAACTGAGCACGGTTTGGAACTTGATGAATAATGGGTCTATCCTTCTAACCTTCTCCACTTACATACTACTTAACTTTTGGTCCATGGGAGGGAACGTGCACCTAACTTTTACATCACATACTAGTGTATTATCATTGAACTGAAGCCCTAGGGCATTATTTAGGTCACAGTTTTTTCTTAATTCAGATGGAATATTTTGAGGTATAAAATGGTGAAGTTGTTAAGATAAGATGGTTAACATCACATTTTTCTGAAGGTTTGATTTGTATTTAAAGTCAGAAAATTCTTGTTAATGGTACAACGTGAGGATAATGATTTAAATTGCTAAATTTAGCATTCCAAAATCGCTATTGGATCATTTTGATGAGGTTACAGTATCGATTTGCTAGTACATCTATGAATCATGGTTACGCTGGTGCATGCATGGTGCTAGATCCATGGTTCAGGTGTCCAAATTGCTTATCCTTGGCAAAACTTCCTTGCAAATGCACTACTATAATTTTTTTTGAGAAGAAATGCACTACTATAATTAAGAAAGTAAAATTTGACTAAAAAGCCTCCGGACTAGCCCTCTAGATGACAAGATAGCCTATGTTGCTTGGACTCTTTAAAAATTACGATGGGTGCATGTCTGATCCTCCAAAAGTAGTGCATTTTTGGATGATCCGACATGGGTGCGGCATCAACTTTGGAGGGTCCGAGCTACATAGAAGATAGCTAGGCAATATTAACAAAAAGAAGATAGCTAGGTAGTATGAACTATAATATTCTAACCGTGTTAGGTGACTTGCTTCCATTTCGGATATGTTATTAATGAAGACCTATTTATCTATATCTTTTGTTGGGTGATGTACCATGGTTAATTAGAGGTAGTGGGACATATTTTTATTTTTTTTGGTTTGGAGTATTTCTTTATCTTTTTTCAAATGCAAAGATTTGGCAGGTCTTCGTATTTCTACAATTTTAATTTGATGCATCTATGAATTATGGTTATGCTGGTGCATGCATGGTGCTAGATCCATGGTTCAGGTGTCCGTCCAAACTGTTTATCCATAGCAAAATTTCCTTTCAAATGCACTGCTATGATTAAGAAAGTTTCATTAGACTAGAAATCCTCCAGACTAATCCTAGATGAGAAGATACACAACTTGTCAACGAAAAGAAGATAGTGAGGTAGTATGAACAATGTTCTAACCGTGTTAGGTGACTGCTTTCATTTCGAATATGTTATTAATGTAGGCCCATTTATCTATATCTTTTTATGGCTGATGATAGCATGGTTAATTAGAGGTATGGTGACATGATGGCTTGTCTATTTAGAGTTGGTCTCCATGAAGTATAATATTAGTTCAGGTTTAAGGGGAACAACTTCTGTGGACGGAAGAGGACAGCTACGGGTAGGGAAATTGGTGAAAGAACAGTAAATCTCTTCTTTTTTAAAAAAAAAAACTAATAACAAAAGAACAGTAAATCTCTTTTGACACATTTTATGATAAATCATTCCCTTTACTCAGTTGGAGACAGGATAGTTCAAGACAAATTTGTTTTTGGTTTAGAGTTTTTTTTTTTCAAATACAAAGATTGCAGATAGGTATTTCTACAATTTTAATGTTTTCATATTCTATATTTTCAGTCAATGTTACTTTTGTGCTTTGAGTCGAAATCTTAAATGAAATGTTTTATTGGAACCAATTTCAGGTATTCCCTTACGGTTCTGTCCCATTAAAGACCTATCTTCCTGATGGAGATATTGATTTGACTGCATTTGTTGGAAAAGATTTCGAGGATGCTTTTGCTGATGATATGGTGTCTACACTTGAAGCAGAAGATCGAAATAAGGATGCAGAATTCGCTGTAAAAGATGTTCAGTTGATTCGTGCTGAGGTGCTAAATTTATTTTAGTTGTACTGTTCAATATGTTATACTATCTCCGTCCCATTTTATGTGATGGTGTGTTATCAGGCACAAAGCATCTTGCAAGACTGGTATCTGGTCTTTATGTTTGGTGTTGTTGGTTTATTTTCAAAGCTTTTAGTAACGTTTCACTTATGAAAAATATCTTATTTTGAGGTGTGTCCCCCTTTTTAAGGAAAGATAAGGTTTGTTCTTGGTACTTAAATGTTGAAATTTTGAAAGTCCTGTTCTGGGAAATTAGTAAACGTTTTAGTTGGCGCGTGCAATCTCAAGCGTTCGGCTTTGATTGCTAGAGGCCTAACTCTTTGATTGTGTTGCTCAAAACTGATTTTATTTCTATTATGTTCTTACTGAAGAAGCTGGAAAATCTAGGTTGGCTGTTGTTGTCAGTTGTGAATTAAATAAGGTTTGTTGATACATCATTAGTAAATTAAAGCGTGCTCTTTCTAACCGCGGGATGAGATGGTCACATACTTTAACATGGTATTAGAACCGGCAGGGGTCTTTGGTTTGAGTTTCACCACCATCCATTATTAAACGAATTTTCATATGCTTGGCCCCTGAAAAAAGAATCAGGCCCGCACATGAATGCACATGAGGGAGCTGTTGAAAACACAATTAAGTAAATCTAAGTGTGCTCTCTAACAATTGAAGCTTTTACATGAGATGGTGACATACTTTAACAAGGTTAACCGAACTTTAGTTGTTTGTATCAATGATTGATTTAGTGAAGTATCTGAATCGTCATAATCATCAAGTTCAATTTTGATTTCCATGTTTATTCCCATGATATAATTTATCATCGTGTGAGCTGTATTTCCTGTGCTCGCATTAGGTTTATAATTGCTGCCTTTCCTTTTCTTTTCTTTTTCTATCCTTTGATTGCTCTCTCCTTTGCCTTTTCACATTACATACTGGAAACATTAAATGGCTACCTTTACTAATTTAGCTAATATCATATTTGGCATAGTTTTTATTTATTTTATATTTCTATAAAAGTTCTCATATTTGGCATGATTAGAGTTTCTTTTTTTTTTGATGAAATCCAAATACATCTGCTGCCTTGGTAATCTGGATTTACTAGTTATGCTTTCGGGAAACCTAATCGACTAGCAAGTGTACTTTTCCCCCTCTTGTTGGTTGTGGGGTAAATCAAGATCTTTTTTATGAAGAGCACCAAGACTGTCACGTTTAGACAGGTATACCTCTTAAGTTTTTGAAGTACAACCAACTAGGTATATAAAAGGGATCTTGAAACCAAAAGTACAAACAGAATAAAAGAACAATGTTGACTTTCTACACTGGTCTCTCCACTCCTAAGTTCTTGGCTGATCCTTTTTCCCTAAATTGTTTGAACCATGCAAAGAGGATTGCCTTTTGTATCTTTCCCGGACTCCATCTCTCTACCCTCCAACTAGCCACATCATCCGCCACTCTTTCAGAGGATTACCAAGTTATAAAAAAAAGGTAGTATATCAAGGCCCAAAGCTCTACTGCAAATTTGCAGTGTAGTATCATGTCCTGCATATTCCCTGCATGTTACACATGCATCTCACCAACTTTATTCTCCTGTTCCTAGCAAATTCATATCTTTAGTATAATATTGTTAATACTAAAGCTGTGACCCCTGACGTTTTACTCTCATATGGCAGGTTAAGCTTGTAAAATGCTTTGTGCAGAACATAGTTGTTGATATTTCCTTAAACCAAATAGGTGGCCTTTGTACTCTCGGCTTTCTTGAGCAGGTAGGTGTAATCTTTTCTGAAACTTATTTCTCTTTTAAATATTAGAAGGTGGTTGTTGAACTGTTGAACAATACACTCTATATGCAGTTGATTGTGTTGTAAACTATTACTCTGGGCATGTTGTCTTTTTGCTTGTCTTCTTCTGCTAAATGTACAACATACAAGTACTAAAAGATAGTTTTTGCAATCTTGAAAAATATGGGGCTGAATAGTTGCATTTTCAGAGTTAATTAGTTGATTTGATATGTTATTAAAACTATATCAGTTCTTTCCTATGTCATTGGTTGTGGACTTTCTTTTGGTAAGTAAATATTTTATTTACCAAGTGAACATTACAAAACATCAAAACAGCAGGCTAGGACATGAAGCCCCAAATTCTGCTAAGCATCACTTACTAATAACTATCCCTACACACCTATTACATCAATACAAGGGATATTCGTTGAGTTGTTATAATCTACTACCTAATCTGTCTTGTTGGGATCCTCTTCCATGCACATCTCGTATGATATGTCTAAAATTCTGTAGTTGTGTTCCATCCTCAGGCAATAAATGGTTCCAGCCAAAGTCATCCTATACACTTGTGCTACTCTGTTCGACCTTTTCACGTGTGCGAGTGCCCACTGTACTTCTTGCCAAATGTATTGAATCACAAGAATGTTCCACCAATCCCAAGTACAGTTTTTTCAATTACCAAGGGTTTGTAGAGAATGTTCTTAGAATTCAGAAAGTGCAAAAGTACTCATTCTCTGTCCTCCAATTATATTTATACTTCAGAGAAAGTATTCATAAATTTGTCCTCGGTGCCATTTTGCGATCTTGATTGGACTCGCCAAACCGTTCGCCGATACGCTGACTTCGGTTTTCACCTCGCTGTTTTGTCTTGTGCAATTGATTTTTCCTTCAGGCAACTATAATTTCAGGCGATGCATTGTCTTTGTCAAAACACTTCAGCGATACGCTGAGTGGTCTTTTCTGTTGTTGATCGACGATGCACAGAAGTGGATTGAACTGTTACTTTCGACAAACTCCTGGGAGATTTGCGATACACCATACCCATTAGGCGATGTCTCACTCAAAATTTGCTCGTCTTTCCTCTTTTGCATGCTTTTCCTTCCATATCATGTTTAAGTACTCTTAGGACTCCATGATCTGAAACATAAGGAAACATTATAAAAAAGGCATAGAATGACATTGAGGACATCATTTTCATGCGGAAGATAGATGAATTAAGTCACTAAAACACCGACTCATCATAGGTACAACAAATAGTGTGAGAGATGGTAGATAGTACCTGAAATCTAGGGACAATCACTATAGGAGAAATACTACGACTACTTATAAGGAAGGATAAGCAAGAAAACACTTTACTACCTTTTACCTCAATCTGTGTCTTCCACAACCTTTTTATCTAATGTTATTTCCTCGGTAAGCTACAACTGTGTTATGTCATATTGCTTCTTCGTCCAACCTCTACCTCTCCAGAAACCATCCGTAGCCAACCTCTCACACCTCCGCACTAGGGCATCCGTGCATCTCCTCTTCATATGTACGAACCACCTCAACCTCTTTCCCGTAGCTTGTTCTCCATTGATGTCACTCCTACCTTGCCCTAGATATCTTCATTTCTAATCTTATCGCCCCTAGTAGGCCCTTACATCCACCGCGACATCCTCATCTTCTGAACATGAGAGTACTTGATTGACCAACACTCCATTCCATACAACATAGTTGGTCTAACCACCACTTTTTAGAACTTCCATTTAAGTTTTGGTGGCACCTTCTTATCACATAATACTCTAGATGCGAACCTCTATTTGATCCACCATGCACCAATACAATGTGTGATATCATCGTCAAATTTCCCATTTCATTGGATAAAAGACCCAAGATACTTGAAGTTTGGATGCCATGTGAATCAAGACTTACTTCCACGTCAACATCAGGCGTTACGTCACTGAACTTGCATTCAAAATATTCTATTTTGGTCGTACTCAACCTAAACCTTTAGACTCCAGGCTCTGTCTCCAAACACCAATTTAGCGTCAACTCCATCACAGGTCTCATCATCAGCACTATGTCATCTATAAATAACATACACCATGGCACCTCACCTTAAATTTTTCGTGTCAATTGATCTATCACCAGAGCAAGCAAAAACGAGCTAAGAGTTGATCCTTATTGCAACCTCGTCACAACTGAAAAATGCTCCGAGTCTCCTCTAGTGTTCTTACCTAGGTTTTGGCTCTATCATACATGTCTTTGATCGCCCTAGTGTGCGCCACACAGACACCGTTAGTCTCCAAGCATCTCCATAAAACCTCCTTTGAGACATTGTCATATGCTTTTTCTAGGTCGATGAACACAATGTAAAGGTCCTTCTTCCTCTCCTTACACTCTTCTACTAGTTTCCTAACAAGATGGATGTTTCTCGAAAATAGACACACCCCTCCTCACCCTCAGCTCCACCACCCTCTCCCAAACTTTTATAGTGTAACTTAGTAGCTTTATACCCCTATAGTTGTTGCAACTATGAATGTCACCCTTGTTTTTGTACAACGGAATCATTGTAATCCACTTCCGCTCCTTCGACATTTTCGCCATCTTAAAAACTTCATTAAATAATGTAGTTAACCACTCCATACATCATCCATACATAACAAATTGATATGGTATATCATATCATAATATATGGTTGCGATCCCGCAACGGTGAGCTAACCCCAAAAACCCGTCTTGGTTTCGTAGGAGCAAGTCAGAAAGATTGAGAAATAGAACCATCTGATTTCATTAGTTCTCAATAGCCATGTCAAACTCTGAATACTAGATACATACCCTGCCTCCGCTCCTCCAAAATTCTATTGGTATCTCATCTGGCCTGGTCGCTCTTCCCCTGCACATCCTACTAATAACACCTTTAACCTCATCTACTTTTATACACATACAATACCCAAAATCATGACGCCTCTTTGAGTGCTTTATCTCCCCCAGCATGATGTCTCTATCCCCCTCGTCGTTTTAGAGTTTATATAAGTACGACTTTCATCTTTGTCAAATGAGCTTAGTTGGGCAGACTCTTCACTTTTGATACCGCACCTATGTCGGATTCTCCAAAAATACACTACTTTTGGTGAATCTGACAAACACCCGTTGACATTTTTGAAGAGTCCGAGCAACATAGCTAATGAGCGTCTCCTTCACCAGTAGCCAATTTTGCCCCACCTCTAGCATTGCCAAAGTCAAATCTTGGGAGCTCAATTTAAACAAACTATTTCAAGGTGTAAAATGATTATAAATTGATGAAACCATGACTACTGGAATTGAAAAGATGTTGATGTTCTGATAACCCGAAGCTTTGTTCTTTTCTTGATCATCCTTCGGGAAGGCATTAGGGGTGGTGGCTGGGGTTTGAATGAGAAAGAGGAGAATGAGATTACTCTGGATCAACTTTTGTTTTTGTAATTGTCTTTGATCATTTTGTTTGTGACATTGGAAGCGAACTTATTCACTTATTGGGTTCTGCTTACTTTACAGGTTGATCGCCTCATTGGAAAAGATCATCTATTTAAGCGCAGCATTATCTTGATAAAAACTTGGTGCTATTATGAAAGCCGTCTTCTTGGTGCTCATCACGGCTTGTTTTCTACTTATGCCTTAGAAACTTTGGTTCTGTACATCTTTCATTTTTTTCATGCAACACTAGATGGTCCCTTAGCAGTGAGTTCTCCTGGCATAACTGATGATATTTCAGGTTTCAATTTGATATTGGTGAGCCTAATGACTGATATGGTGAATTCTAGGTTCTATATAAGTTTTTGGACTACTTCGGCAAGTTCGATTGGGATAACTATTATGTTAGTCTAACTGGGCCTGTTCGCATATCCTCTTTACCGAAATATGTTGGTAAGAAACATGTTCTGGCTGCAGTTTGTCGTGATCCTGTCACCTTTTGTTTGGTTCCAATGATTTTGTTTCCTATCATGCAGTTGAGGTGCCTGAAAATGATGGTGGTGATGTACTGCTCAGCAATGATTTCATTAGATATTGTCTTGAAAGGTTTTCAGTGCCTTCTAAAGGCGGTGATTTAAATTCCCGGAAAATTCAGCACAAGTATCTTAACATAATTGATCCTCTAAAGGAAAGTAATAATCTTGGTTGAAGTGTCAGTAAAGGTATAATGTCTCCTAAACTTAATTCTCTATCCTCTTTGATACTACCATATAATGCTCATGATAATCAATATATTTTATGCTGGTATCATAAACCATTGGACATGTGGTATATCATAGTTGTCGGGGCAGGGTTAAATGGATTCAAATTAGGTTTAATTTAATCAGACTTTTTGCACACATAATGTGGTTTTGCATCATAGTCAAACCAGATTATACCCAGTGGGTTCAGATTATTCTTTTTGTGAATTGAGAATGAAAAACTATAATCAGATAATTCCTAGTATTTCCTGATTATGACATTTCAACAACTAGCTTCAGAGAAAAGGATAGGTCTGGTTTTGGAAGTGAATTTGGACATTGAACCAGTAAGTCATCCAAGACCTTGTTTTCCTTGTCCATTGAGTGATATGCTCTATCATGTCTATCTGCTATGTAGGGAATTTCTACCGGATACGAAGTGCCATCAATTATGGGGCTAGAAAGCTGGAAAGCATTCTTCTACAATGCGAAGATAATATTGTGGAGGAACTTTATGGGTTTTTCCCTAATACTATGGATCGGCATGATAGTGGAGAGAGGCCTGATGTTCAAAATCCGAGCAATGACTTTTGTCTTGCCTCTCCTGCTCCAAATTTTGATCCATCACAAATAGAGCAGGGAAAATCTGAATTAAGTTTTGCCAGTGACGGTGGAACACATGGAATTTGTAAGCTCAATCCTGACGGATCTTCTTGCAGAGAAGATGGACATCAGAAAGGCACTGCAGAGGCACATCCATCTATGCTGCCGTTGATGGCAGAGAGGCATGGAAAGGGAAGCCCGTTGGGTTACCGTCTTTTTGGTGATGCAGTAGATCTTGCTAGCTTCATTGAGAATGGCCTTTCAATATCTACAGATAGGCCTGAATTTGGTGATTCAAGTAGCAAAAAGTGCCAATTAACTCGGGGTATGCCTCATCATGCACCTCATCTATTTTTTGCTGACTCCCATGTGTACAATAGGGAGATGAAAAATGAGATTTCCCATATGAAACAGTTTGGCAACTCTGAGAAGAATGTTTCATCTGGGTCATCGCTGCCTACTAATGAGGGAAAGGATTTTACCGTCCATGGCTTGAAGCAGACTGTTTTGGATGTTAAGGAAGCTATCTCTTCTATTCCAAACTCTGGAGGTGATCATCTGAACTGGGATTTGGCGTCAACAAGTGGTGCTGAACTTTCTTCGAAAGCTTTATCTGATCTAAGTGGGGACTATGATAATTACCTCAAGTATTTGCAGTATGGGCACTGGTTTTATGAATATGCCTCGAGTATTCCTGCTCTGCCTGTACCTCAAGCACCACCATCTCCATATCACATGAAGTACTCATGGGAAGCTGCTCAGCAGCCGTCATAAATGAATCACTCGGTCTCGCTCGCCTCTTCTCCTAAAATGTATACTATTGTATTCATTTTGGTACAAATCAATTGTGTCAATTGTATTCGTGATACAACGAATACATGTATTCATCCTCTCTCTCCTCCATCTCCCTCTCTTGATCTCGCTCGCCTCTCTTCTCCTAAAATGTATACAACTGTATTCATTTTGATACAAATCAGTTGTGTCAATTACGAAATTATTAGCTACGACATCAAATTCGTCACTAATTGTTTTCTTTTAGTGACAAAATTTAGTTTTCGTGCTTAAATATATGGGATACATGCATTTAGTGGCGAAACATAAAAATTCGTAGCAAAGTTTTGTCCACTAAAGTTTCCCACCAAAAAATGAATTGGCGCCAATTGTTGAGTAGTGTTAGTCACGAATTTAAAGTTATCGGTGACACATTATTTCGTCGTTAATGATGTAGCTAGTTCGTGACAAATTATTTTTTGTCTTAGATTTATTAATTTTTGGACACAAAAAAATATCGTCTCAAAAAGTATGTTGTTACAATATCGACAAATTAGAGTTTGTAGTTAAATATTATAATTTTTAGTTATAAAAATTTAGATTTAATTATGACATATATTTTTGTCACTAATAATATAAATTATTGGTGACAAACATTTTATTGTCTCTAATCAATTTGTGATTTAGTGATAATAAAAAGGTTGTCACAAAATATGTAAGGTCTTAAATAGCGACGACTTAAAATTTGTAGTGAATAATTCAACTATTTGCTACGAAACGAATTCATAGCCAAATACAAATTCAACTATTTTCCTTCTTTTTAATTTTTTTTCTCTCTTTATATATTTTTACCTTATTAAGAAAATAAAATAAATTATTTTTGTTCTTTTGTTATTTACTATTTTTATCTTCTCTTTTATTCCTTTCTCATTTTTTTCCTTCATATTATCCTTTATTAGAGATACCATTTAGTAACATTTTATTATTTCTTTCCTTTTTTTTCTTTTTTTATTAGTTTATCTTCTTCTTCTTATTTTCTCTCTTTCTATATTTTTACTTTTTTAATAAAATAAAATAAATAATTTTTTGTTCATTAATTTATTTCTTTTCTCATTTATTATTTTTTATTTTCTCTTTATTATTTGTTTCATTCTTCTTCTTTGATTTTTTGTTCCTTTTTCTCCTTTTTTTTTTGGTTAGTTTATCATCTTATAATTTTTTTTCCCACATTTCATAGTTTTGCATTTTATTAAAAAACAAAATAATTAACTAAAAATAAAATATTAACTAACTACCTTCGGATAATAAAAAAATAACTAGACTACAATAATAAATAAATAAGAAAAAAATACATAATATGTGATTTGACATTTAGTGTGTTTTTTTTTATAAAAACAAATACAAAATTATGTTAATGGGGGCACAACTTCGATTCGAATTGGCTGAATTTTCTCTTTGTTATTGGGATGCGATGTAACGATAATACAACAATTACAGTTCCATCAAATGAAACCGTTTGACTAAAGATTTTATATATATATATATATATATTATATATATATATATATTTGTTCTTTTCTTATTTACTATTTTTATCTTCTCTTTTATTATTTTCTTTTTTCGTAGTTATTATCCTTTATTAGATATACCATTTAGTAACATTTTATTATTTCTTTCCTTTTTTTCTTTTTTTATTAGTTTATCTTCTTCTTCTTCTTTTTTTCTCTCTTTCTATAATTTTACTTTTTCAATAAAACAAAATAAATTATTTTTTGTTTATTAATTTATTTCTTTTCTCATTTATTATTTTATTTTCTCTTTATTATTTGTTTGGGGTAATGGGCATAAGGAAGAAGAAGAAGAAATGGAAAAAATTGTATTGGCTGAAAAGAAAAAAGAAAAAGGGCTCCATTTAATTTTATTTTTCTTTATTTACGCGCTGATATTGTTATAATTTATCACGTCAGTCATTCGGGTGATATAAAATTCACTTGTAATAAAATTAGGGGGGTAAATAATTATCCGTAAAGTTAAAGTGTTAAAGAAAGTTTTACTATCAAGTTCAGGGGTGTTTTTATGTATTTTCCCATTTTTTTAGAGAAAACACATAAAAACTCTCATGAACTTGATCGGATAACTTACTGTAGCATTTAAGTTACACGAATGTTTAAATACCCCCTTAACATCTTTGAAGTGAATTAAAAACCACCCTGAGATTATTATACCACTCTCACTCGTCACATCATAGTCATGTAAGTGTCACAGCATAGCCATGTCAGCACCATGTCATTAATTATTTTTTTTATTAATTATTTTCAAAAAAATTTCTTTAACACTTTTTAAAATTAATTTACACTAAGTAATTAATTACCAATGCATTTTCTAAAATTAAAATTTAAAATGTTGATCTATTTTTATTTCCCCCGTAACAGCCCCCACCCACCCCCTTTTTATTTTCCCCCCATACCCAGCCCCACCCACCCCCTTCACTTCTTTCTTCTTCCTTTTTCTTCACAATTTCTAGCTCTTAACTATTCATTTTTTTCTTCATATTTTCCAATGAGCTCCACCACACCTCCTATTTCTCTTCCTTTTGTCGTCTTATTCAGTGAACCAACATGTTTTTTTAGCTCCAATAAAAATTGATAAAATTTATATGTGTGAAATTGACGTTAATAATAAGATGTTGGTGTTGGGTTTTGTGGATTACTAAAGAGATGGTGAAATTAAAATAGCTGATAGAGTTGAAGATGAAGATGGAGAAAAAAAGGATGTTTCAATGGAGAAGAAGCTTATTGGGGAAGACAATAAAATAAAGAGAAACAAAATTCAAAGTTTTGTGGGCCAATAAGAAAATACATATAGTTTAATAAAAGTTATATATTAAGAAGATAATATTTAAAATATTAATTATATATTGACCTATAAAAAAATGATATGTATATGCTTTTATAATTTTTTTTCTTTTTTAATTCCTTCACACGCTATTAGGTGAGTGAACTCACTCTCTTTGCCACGTCATCCCTTAGGGTTGCATTTAATTCACTTCAAAGATATTAAGGGGGGTATTTAGATCCCCGTGTAATTTAAGTGCTAAAATAAGTTATCCGACCAAGTTCAGGGATTTTTTTATTTATTTTCTCTTTTTTTTATAAAAAAATAAATACAGAATTATGTTAATGGAGGCACAACTTCGATTTGAATTGGCTGAATTTTCTCTTTGTCACTGGGAAGCGATATAACAGTAATACAACATTTGATGGAACTGTTATATATATATATATATATATATTCTCTTATTGTATCAATGATTAATGATATTTCTCAGATAGTACTTGTAATACTTTTTTTCTTCATTATTGTTTACTAATACCTTTCTCAAATAAAAATCATAATATGTTTTTTCTATATATTATAGGTTATTTATTAAAATTTATTTGTAAAATAATTGAAAGTTTTACTTTTGCTTATTTTCTTAGTAATAAAATTATAAAATTGGATATACATGAGACTACGCCCCGTAGATCCATAAAACTTACGTCCCGTGTATCGATGCTTACGTCTCATTCTGTACTAAGCGTCTCGTCTCACACCCCTGTCTTTTAAAATACTCCTATATAAGGTATAGATAAATAGAATAATATGATACATGCATATATATTTGTTCGTATTCATCTTCTTACCATTAAACCATATTTACTCAGCAAATTTGTATACTAAGTCAAAAATTGTATTCATGAATCAAAGTGTATTTTTAAATTTCTTCTATTACAATTTATGTTCAAACTTGAAAATATTATCTTTTGGTTGCTTATCTTTTATTGTTAGATAGTTAAAGAAGAAAAAAAAAGGAATCGACATTTTTTAACAGAAAAAAAGGAATTATCAAACATTAAAGAGACAAAGTTAAAGATAAAAGCTTTAACGTGGGGAAATTAAACAAATAAGACAAAAATTATATGTATACATAATATATTTATATAATATAAAGGAGAAATAGAGCGTGGAGATGTGACACCTTTTTATAGCCTTATTTGTATTCATATTTTTTATTCTTTTTGACCTTTTTTTATTTAAATTAATTATTTAATTACAAAAATAAATTACTTAATTTATTATATGTAAATATTTTATTGGAGGATCATTATAACAAAGATAAACACATACAATAACTAATTAATCGAACCATATTAATACCCAAAAAAATTGAGGCGATGAGATTGTTCCTAAAAGTCTAATTTTGGGTATATCAACTAAATAATCAAAAAATTGCTATTTTCATATTGAATCCGAAGATAACTACATACAAATGACACATGTAGACACGTGATTTTTTTTTTTTACCAAATTTGATGTTTTACATCATTTTTACTACTTAAATATTTCTTTTATATCTTAATTAGATATTACGATTTCATCTTATTTTAGTAAGTTTATTTTAAAATATTTGAAAACGACAAAAATAGAGTCACATTTTAGCCTAAGTTCTTTTTTTTTCTTTGAATTTCTTCAAAAGAATATATTTTTTTACAAATAATGTGTTTTCTTTTGATCTAAAATTTTATCAATAAGCTAGTACTTAAGTATATTTAAAGTAACTATGCAATATATATATATATATATATATATATATACCACTAATCCTAAATTCTCTCCTCCTTACCCCCATAATACTCCCACTCTCACCTCACATCTAACATACCCACTACATACACATAACAACTCCTACACACCCTTGAACCCACGAACTCCACTCACAAACAAAAACAAGATCACCACTCACGAAAGAAACAAAAAAAAAAAACGCCTACAACACCACAAAGACCATTTCATACCATCAGAAAGCACATCAAGTAACATAATCCACTTGCAATTATATACTCTCACACATCAACACACACAAAAATTATCATACTACAACACACAAAACTCGCGTAAAAAAGAAAAATCACTTGCGCATTGTGGTGGAGTTTGAAGTTTGTTTTCGCGATTTCAAGTCCGTGGTTACTGATTGGGGTATTTTCTTTTCGTGAATTAATATTCACAAAAGTTCAGATTTAAGGTCTTCGTTCAAGCTCCGGTAAAGTCCGCCACAGATTTCTTGTTTTGCTATCAGATTACTCAATTCTAGCTTCTTGTACAAAACTTTATATGAAGCTTTTCTTATCCGCTCAAGTTGAGAAATAAAATTTGAGTTGCATTGAGGTCCAATCCTATCTTTTCTCCTTAAATATCATCTATATGTTTTTGCTTCTTTTGTTGTTATGAATTTGAATTTAATTTGTTGATGTTTATAGCTGGACAATTTTGATGATTTGATGTTAATTCAAATCATGTTAGATTCTAGAAATCCTACATAGGTAATATTATAGTTTAATAGTTAGTAATTTTCATGAATATATTGACGAAGTTTATGTTGCTATGTAGAGTAGTTTTTGATGATATACTCCATATACTCACTTGTTAAATTTGTAATGATAAATTTTTCTCTGTAATGATATATATATATATATATATATATATATATATATATTATATAAAATAAAATTGTAACACCAGAGCTAATCTATCCAATAAGTCTTATAAAATTGGCCATTACAGCATATGAAAGACATTGTGTTAGAGATTATATTGTTGGCCCTAGTATGAACACTTCATATTAAATCTTACTTTTATTTTTGTTCTCTTTTTCACAGGTATAAGAGGTGAAAATTGAATCAAGATTGATTGCAAGCTATGTATCATCATATAATTGGTACTTAGAAGGAATTTTACGTATATATCTTAGTTTAGGAGTAATATTCAGTATATTTCAGTTTGAATTTTTTGTTATTAGACATTTTTACTTTAAGTTAAAGAGTTTGTAATGAGATATTATCTTAGTATAATTTTAGTTGTTTTTAATTATATGATCATGGTGAATTTTATTATTATCTAGCATGTTTTATTATTTAATTTTTAATTTATGCAACTCTAATTTTATAAATATATCAATATAAAATAATTAAATGTCATCAATTTCTAGTAATTAGTGACAAAATATTTCTTTATCAAAGGTAAGTTTTAACAACGACCAAATTAAACTCTTATGGACAAATGTTTTCATCAATAAATAAATTAGTTCATCACAAGTTGACTATATTCAGTGACAAAAAAATGTATTGTCCTAGTACCCCTTTTAATGGGATACAAATTAATTTATTATTTTGTGACAATTGTAATTGTCACTAATCATGATAATTTATAGTGACAATATATGTTGTCAGTAAAGGTAATACTTTTAGTGACAAAACGATAGATTAAACAACAAAATCATTAACCTTTTTTATAATAATAATTTATCCCTAATTAGTACATTTAAGGACAAAATAATTTTTTTGTACATAAAAAATAGTTATTAGTGACGAAATTACATTTTATTCAACTACGAAATACATATAACTTTAGAGACAATTGATGTCATCACTGATTGAAGTAAAATAATTAGCGACGATATAATTTTGTTGGTAGTAATAACTTTTTTAGTGACAAAACATACTATTAACTACAAAAAAATAATACTTTTTACGACAAATAAATTTGTCACAAATGTTTATGCTTTTGGTGACAATTTTTCTTTTTGTAGTAAATATAATACTTTTAGCGACGAAGCACTAAATCGTCTTTGTATACTTTTAGCGACACACATTTAGTGACGACTGATTGACGAATTATTTTTTGTCACAAAAATTTTCTAGTGACAAAATATGATTTATAAATGATGAAATGATTTGTCCTTGATAATCGAATTTGTTGTAGTGATATGGCCTATGGTTACTTCAAGAAGTGAGTTGTGGACTTCATTGGTGGCTTTACTTTATCCTTTGCTGCTACTACTCTGCCAAGTGAGTTGGAGAGCTTTAATTCCTTTTATTACTTTCCAACAAAATTAAAGGAATGAAAAGCCAGCTACAATTGACTGGTATTATAATGACTTTTGTATCTGAGGATTTGTTGACAAAGTCTTGGAATTATTTCAATAATTCTTCAATCATAGTAGTACATAATTATTAGTTTATATTATTGGTAGGTTAGCAATGTCATTTTATGGTTGTGAAATATAAATTAATTGTGACATATCTTTCATTATTAATTAGTAAGTTTAGCAACGAATAACTATCAATGATATCATTGGGGATCATACAAAAAATAACATGAAGCAAAGGATCATTTCCATTTATTTATAAAGATAAAAGATACATTACCCATGAAACACAGAAAAGGTAAACGACTACTCTTAGAGGACGATTTAGGATGGCGTCTGAACGCTTATTTCATAACTCCAAGTAGCCTATTTAGATAGGTACAAAGACTATTTGATCATCTTGAAGAAAATGACAAATTGGCGTAGTTCCAGGCTTAACGTTGAGAACTACAAAAGGGATGGCGTGTGCATTCCAAAAAGATGTATCTTTGTGGCACACTGATACTGCTTTCACTTTTGTTCCATCAACACCGACCATAGATACCATATATGTTCTTGTACTTCCTCCAACATGACAATAATGTAGTGCATACGCGTAGTTAAGCTTGTGGCAAACCATGTTATCCCCATCAGATATTTGTTGAACTTGTTCAATTGTGTATCGTTGGGATGCTTGAGTTTCCCCTTGTACCTCTGAAGTAATCGCGAGGATATTGTTTGTCCCAAGTACAGATAACCCGAAATCTACCATAGACTCCAAAGAAGTCACACAAGTTTTCTTCTCTTTATGTTTCACTTCTGACTCTTCACAAAGTTCGATTGTTTTTTTAATCGTTTGAGCATCCTTTGATTTACTATCGATTGAGAAATGGTTGAGGATCTCTGGGAATTTCTCCATCGACAAGGGAATTGATTCAACAAAATGTCTAGGTAAAAATGGTGCTTCGTTTTTATTTAGGAGAGAGGGAAACTCCATAACTTTCCCGTTCTCCAAGTCCTTCTCTAAAAAGAAGTATTGTTTCAAAGTATCATAATTTACTTTAAGATCAGTCTTGAAACTACTTCCTTCAGTTACTTGTTTGATCAAATTCTCGTTAGTAGCATGATTCGTGCTGGGGTTTTTCAGCACGAAACGTTGAAACTCCGAATTAGCAGCATGATGCCAGCTAATGGGAATATATCCACCTAAACCATAGTACACTTTCTTTTTAGTGTTTTCTTCTTTAAGCTCACGAACAACGCCGTCTGTAAAATCACAATCACAATAAATTGTTGAAAATCATGAGAATTCTCATAGTTTGAGGTATGCCCGTTATACTATCCTTAAAATATAAACACATATAATAAATTCTATTGTATACCTGATTGAGGAAGGAAATCTTTGATGACTTTGGGGATTTGAGTGTTGGGCAATTTTATTTTCCAATAAATCTCCGGAGATATCGCTGCATAAGTACTTGCTAATACAAAAGCAAGCTACATATATGTATTTGCAAAGGAAGTCAGTTATTATTATATATATTAACTTGAAATCGTTATGAAAACTCATTTATTAAACTTATATTTGACTTAGATAATGGAATTTAATTTGTCAAGGAGTAATATATGAGCATATAATATATAGATTGTCCGACCAAACTTCTAAAAGTTAATTAAAGCTTTTTTAGTGAGTTGAGATGTTTGATCAAGTAACAAAAGTTATTTTTCAAAGGGAAAAAAGATCTGATATACCCCTCGTTATGAAAGTGACTCGTATATACCCCTACTGTTATACTAATATAAATTTATTATTTTGATGGTCAAATATATTTGTGTTTCACTAATTTTCTTATAAAATTTATTACAGATGCCCCATTTTTTATTTAATTTTTACAAATACAAAAACTAAATTACAATATAGCCGGAAAAAAAAATTATTTTAAAATTTTTTCTTTACACTAAAGAATCAAATAAAAAAGGATAAGAAACTCAAATAATGATAATCAAAGAAGTAAAAAAACTATTTTTTGTATTAAAAAAATTAAAATATACCTTGAACTTTGTTAGAAGGATCATATATACCCCTACATTAATATTTTAAAATTTAAAGTCAAAAAAATAAATTTAAAACTAATTTTCTCACTTCCGTTAAATGAAGGGTATATGTGATGCCCTTTTTGTAACGGTAAAGGTATATGTGAGTCATTTGTGTAACAGTAAGGATATATATGAATCACTTTTATAACAGGGTATATCAGCTCTAAATGACAAAGTTTAGGAGCATATTATGCCTTTTTCCCTTTTTTTAAAAGCTAAAAGAAAGTATCTCGTCCCAAAAAACACTTACAAAATCTCGGTTAATCACAAAATGCTACAAATTGTTACCCTCAAGTCACATTTTTTTTTCCTCTTCAAAATAAGCAAACTTTTAAAAATTAGTGAATTATACTACTAGTTATGTATGATAAAATTTGATTATTTTCAGAATCAAATGATAACATAGAAAAGGACCAAACTTAAATAAGTTGTAATTATAAAATGATAAGATAAAAACGTATATAAATTAAAATGCTACTTACCAAGAAAATGGTAAGGGCCTGCAACTTCATTGGGAAATTGTTTGCTATAGATATTGTAGAAATAGCTAAACTTGGATGGAATTCAGAAACAGAAGTTATCCTTTATTTATAGGCATAAAAATTGCAATATGTACCACTTAATGATAATATAAACTAATTTATATTATACTACAATAATAAAATATGACTGGATTATTTGTTAAATATTATGACTGGATTATTTATATAGTGGATCAATGCTCACTATATGCGAACAGATCTTGATAAATGGAACAATTAATGTTTGCAATAATTAAATAATACTCCTTCCGTTTCTTTTTATATGTCATTTTTACTATAAATAGTTGGTCCATAATACTTGTCATTTCATAATATCAATGCATAAATTACAATATTATTTCTATTTTATCCTTATGAGCTATTAGCCTTGAAAATATATACATTTGACCAACATAGAAAAACTAAGTAAATAACTCATGTTCATTGGTCAAATTAATTAAACAAAATAAATTAATTCATATTCATTGATTGAAAAAAGGTGACTTAAAAACAATTAAATAAGGGTAAAATAATAAACTTACTTAATTTTTAATGCCCGTAAAATAAAAATGGTGATATATAAATAAGAACGGAGGTAGTATTTGATTTTCTCAACTAGTAGAATAAACTTCTTATGTCCTAAATTATATGTCAACTGTTCACTTTTTTAGTTAGTTTTAAAATAATTTTATATTTCCTCCGTTTCAATTTATATGATGTAATTAATTAGGCACAAATGTAAGAAAGAAACAAAGACTTTTGAAACTTATGCTCTAAAATAAGTTGTCATAGATGTTTATATGTGACTATAAATCATCTCAATAAGTGTTAACTGAGTATTTTAATGTTAAATTGCTACTCTTAAATAGAAATGTGTCATTTTTTTTAACTGATCAATACAAAAAAATATGTTATATAAATTGAGACAAAAAAATACTTAGTATTTTCATTTTAGGATAACTATGAAGGTCAATGATCAGTAAATTAAGTATTCAAGTAAACAATTCAAAAGATAAAATAAAAAGAAAAAAAAATATTTTATAACTTGGATGATTTGGGGCTTTGGCGTACAAGTAACATTAGTGTTTCCAAATAATTTTTATTTAGTACTAATAATTACGCACTTATATATTAAAATACTTTTCTATATATAAAAAAAGACTATGCATAATTTAATTAGACGACTAGGGACATTGGCGTACAAGTAAAATTAATGTTTCCATGTGAATTTCTAATTTCAAATGGTCAACTTATTAGATGTGAATTTTTTTCTAATTATAAACTTCAATGTGGTATCTTAAGTTTGAAAAATAGGTTTGAAAAACTTTAATCAATTTTGCTGCAAAAATAAAGTATTTTAACTAATAGTTACTTCAACAAAAAAGGGTTGAAATGAAATAATTGAATCTCTAAAATAAGAGATATCCGGTAAATGCAATAAGGGAAACAAAATAATCGAATTTCTAATTTTAGGGATATCCAACGTGAAATAAGAAATTTCTTTTAAAATAGTTTAACTAATATACTTACTATAAATAAAAACATGGATAGCTAAATTTCTTTCTTCTTTTTTTTCATGACAAGAGAAACCCGAAGCCACTATCCCTTGTGTTCGTACAGAGTAAAACTCTCACTCATAGGAGAGGTAACTCATACTAGGCAATCCCAGTGCAACAAACTCGACCCAGAATGCAAACCCCTTGCTTTCGCTAGCAAGGGGTTTCGAACTTGAGACCTCCAACATGAAAGTCTCAAGCCCAAACCACTGGGCCACCCCGAAGGGTTGGATAGCTAAATTTTTAGTATTAGAGAGATTATTATTTTTTAAATACAAAGATGAAAAATTTAGCTACGTAGTGCCAACTTTTTTAGACTTAATTTTTTGCTAAACATTTTTGGTAAAAGGATGTCAATTTTGTGTAGGACTGTACATATGTCTCTCATTTGATTATATTAGATTAATTCCTTTAATTCCAAATCGTTTATAGCGGAACTTACCCCGCTATAGAACCTGCACACGCTCACTATGGCGGGAGCCTCTCACGGTAGTGACTATGCAAAAGTAGTATTGCTGCTTCGGAAATTTCTGAAAAGTGTCTTTTTCACAACACACATACTTTCCTTGACGTCCCGATCTATCCTTTTTGATGCCAAGATCAATTCTGAGAGTTCTACTTACCTGAATTCAATTCTGTAAAGCACTATAGGTTCCTTAATTTCTTGGCTACAAGAAAATATCAACGAAGCCTAGACATTACACCCCACCCATCCTCATATGACCAACACCCCACTTAGCCCAGATTCTGTCTAAGGTTAGCCTAGCCTAGCATTAAATTTTTAAGTTACTATCCACAAAAGTTTATTGCCCAAATTCTTTTACCATTGATCTACTCATAACGACTGAAACGGATTGTGTAACACATTCACAATAGAGTTTTCAAACAAAGTGGAAAAACTATTCTCTCAATAATTTAATACTTTGTTATATCAACTATATGTTAGTCACCAACATGGGTTGTGGTGCACTGGTGGAAGTGTTTCACCCTTAACCAGAGGTCTCGGGTTCGAGCACTGGGTATGGAGAAAATTCTGTTGGGAGTGCCAACCCCAAATGGGCCCAGCAATGCGCCGTCCAGATTTAATCGGAGCTCAAATGTGTGCTCTGGACACCAAATGGGAAACCAAAAGAAAAACTATATGTTAGTCAATTGATCAAATCAATTTAATATATTTGTTTATACTTTTGTCATTTGAAAATTGATCTGAAGCATGAATACAAAGTCGAAATGCTTCTAAATTTTTGAGTAACTTGGAGTGAAAAAACACTTTTGAATGTTTGTTAAATTTTGATAAAAACAAATATTACTAGTGTTATGGAATATATTAACTATTTATTACTAGTGTTATCGAATATATTAACTATATAATACTATTAGGACCGATGAGGTACCTATTTTTTCAAATATTAACATCCCCATATGTGTACTTCGCGAGCTTACACTGCCCTG
>NC_064288.1:2700050-2853721 GCF_019186545.1 Solanum stenotomum | reverse complement strand
AATTTTAGTTGTTTTTAATTATATGATCGAATTTTATTATTGTCTAGCATGTTTTATTAATTAATTTTCAATTTATGCAACTCTAATTTTATAAATAATATCAATATAAAATAATTAAATGTCATCAATTTCTAATAATTAGTGACAAAATATTTCTTCATCAAAGGTAAGTTTTAACAACGACCAAATTAAGCTCTTACGGACAAATGTTTTCATCAAGAAATAAATTAGTTCATCACAAGTTGACTATATTCAGTGACAAAAAATGTATTGTCCTAGTACCCCTTTTAATGGTACAAATTAATTTATTATTTTGTGACAATTGTAATTGTCACTAATCATAATAATTTATAGTGACAATATATGTTGTCAGTAAAAGTAATACTTCTAGTGACAAAACGATAGATTTAACAACAAAATCATTAACCTTCTTTATAATAATAATTTATCCCTAATTAGTACATTTAAGGACAAAATAATTTTTTTTGTACATAAAAAATAGTTATTAGTGATGAAATTACATTTTATTCAACTACGAAATACATATAACTTTAGAGACAATTGATGTCATCACTGATTGAAGTAAAATAATTAGCGATGATATAATTTTGTCTGTAGTAATAACTTTTTTAGTGACAAAGCATACTATTAACTACAAAAAATAATACTTTTTACGACAAATAAATTTGTCACAAATATTAATGCTTTGGTGACGATTTTTCTTTTTGTAGTAAATATAATACTTTTAGCGACGAAGCACTAAATCGTCTTTGTATACTTTTAGCGACACACATTTAGTGACGACTGATTGACGAATTATTTTTCATCACAAAAGATTTTTAGTGACTAAATATGATTTATAAATGACGAAATGATTTGTCCTTGGTAATCAAATTTGTTGTAGTGTTAAGTGGTTATTGGTAACATTTTTGGTGTTTTAATTAATTAAACATTTCAATTTTGGACCTATAATTTTAAAGTTTTATTGTTCTCAATGATAAGAACCTAACTGTCAAACCCATCAGATCCACCTTTTCATAATAGTGCACCTGTCATTTCGAAATCTTCGATATACCTCTGCCCTTATTTGCAAATTGCTTTTACAATTTGTTACATTCACCTACTGTGCAGTCGATGAGATTATTTAAATCTTGTTGCATAGTTTCGTTGACATTTAGTCATTTATCTACGGTGAAGTTTATGGGCTTAGTTATTTTAAGGGAAAATTACGCAACAAGGAAAACATGTGATATGTATTTACGATAAACCACTATAGTTTTTTAAAAAAAAAACAGTTTGTAGCTATATGCATGTAGGGTTTTATAGCAAATACCCCCCCCCCTTCTCTCTCCGGCCCAAACAATTGCAGCCCAAAAAACATTCCACATAAATATGATTATATTTGTATTTTTGTATCAATTGTATTTGTATTATGTATCCGTTGTATTCATTACAGAATGAATACACCATGTATTCATCCTCTCTCCTCCATCTCCCTCACTCGATCTCGCTCGCCTCTCTTCTCCTAAAATGTATACAATTGTATTCATTTTGGTACAAATCGTAATACAATCTGATACAATGAATACAACATGTATTCATCCTCTCTCTCCTCCATCTCCCTCTCTTGATCTCGCTTGCCTCTCTTCTCCTAAATGTATACAATTATTCATTTTGATACAAATCAGTTGTGTCAATTGTATTCGTGATACAACCTGATACAACGAATACAACATGCATTCAACCCCTCTCACCTCTCTCTCACTCTCCTCTCTCATCCATCTCCTAGTCTCGCTCACCTCTCTCTTCTCTCTAACATGTAACTACAATTCGTAGTTAAACAAATTATAGCTATAGATCTCTAATTAAGCCCAACTATATAGTCATTTTATATAGTTTTCCTTATTTTAATCATGTTGCATAGTTTTGTTATATTTATATATGTTAAAGTGTTGGAATGATATGATCGAGTCTTGAAGATGTCTTAGTTAATTTAGGGAATGAAGAAGACAAAGAGAAATGTTCGAAGGCTGTCTGTTTCTCTGGGCTTCACGCCGGGCTTCACGTTTTTGGGCTTATGCAGTTTGTTTTCTTTTGGGCCTATTTTCATGTACATATCAGAGAAAGCCCAAATCTGTAAATACAAAGCCTTTATTTCATTAGTTTGTTAGTAGGCTAGCAAATTAGAGTTAGACACCTGTATAGTTTGTTACAAGAAAGATTCTTCATTACTTGTATAAATACGTAGG
The DNA here is from genome assembly GCF_019186545.1 of Solanum stenotomum. NCBI lineage: Eukaryota > Viridiplantae > Streptophyta > Magnoliopsida > Solanales > Solanaceae > Solanum > Solanum stenotomum. The sequence goes on along the minus strand of NC_064288.1, from coordinate 2,851,472 downwards.
CAATTGTACAGATAATTCATTCAGAATACAACGAAGGAAATTTTTACACTGGTCTTCTTAAGTTTTTACATGGTATCAGAGCAGTGTTGATTTATCAGTCTTGTTTTCCTTCATCTTCTTTTAATTTTCTGATATGATTGATGTTACTGAATCTCTTCATGTTCCTGCAATCATCAATGAAAGGAGTGATGGCATCCCTGCAATCAATGCAGTGGATCCTTCACATACTTTCTATATTCATCCATTAGACTCTCCAGGCATGAACCTTGTTTCCTCTGTCTTTGATGGAAGGAGCTATGGTGGCTAGAGAAGGTCTATCATTATAGCACTCTCTGCAAAGAACAAACTATGGTTCATTGATGGATCCCTAAGTGTTCCTGCTGATGATGTGTTTCTTCAAAGGGACTGGATATGGTCTTGTTTTGGTTGCTCAACTCCCTCTCCAAGGAGATTGCTGAATCTATTTTGTATTCCAAAAGTGCCAAAGTGCTGTGGTCTGACCTGGAAGATAGATTTGGTCAGGCTAATGGTACTAAATTATTTCAACTTCAGAAAGATTTAAGTGCTATTACACAAGGAAACTCTAGTATTTCCAGTTACTTCACAAAAATGAAAAGTCTATGGGATGAGTTAGATGCTTTAAACACCTTTTCTGCTTGCAACTGTGAGTGTGTGTGGTGCCAAAGAAAAAGGTGTCAAAGCTCATCATAATGAGAGGTTGCTTCAGTTCCTTATGGGACTGAATGAGACTTTTATAGGGGTTAGGAGCAACATTCTGTTGTCCTCCCCTCTTCCTACTATTGGTCAAGCTTATTCACTAGTGATTCAAGATGAAAAACAAAGAGAAATACATCCCCTAATTACCCAGTAGATTCTGCATCTTTCCTTGTTCGTAATGAAGGAGAAAGGAAACTCAATAACTATAAGGCTCAAATAGGAACTCCTACCAAGAAAAGAAATCTGGTGTGTAATTACTGCAAGAAAATAGGCCATACTATTGAACAGTGCTACAAGATACATGGTTTTCCTGCAGATTTTAAGTTTACTAAGACTAAAAGGTACCAAAAGGGAGCTATGGTTAACAATGTTTGCAACACATGTGAAGGCAGTCAACATGGAGTTTGAACACACTACAGATGTCATGTCTTTATCTCAGGATAATGTAGCACAACTTCTGCAATTTCTGCAGAAAATCAATCAAAAGAATACAGGAACTACTGATGCATCTGCAAATATGACTTGTAGTGGTATGACTAAATTCTTTAATTCTCATGCTTGTATGATTAAAGTTGATAGTAATTCTTGGATACTAGATAGTGGAGCATCTGAGCATATGACTTTTGATAGAAATTTTTTCTCAAGTTTCAACTCTTTATCTAAACCTATTATGGTAACTCTTCCTAATTCTCAAAAGGTTAAAGTTACTCATTCAGGTTCTGTATGTCTTTTATCTGATTTAACCCTTCAGAATGTCCTTTATATTCCTTCTTTCAGGTTTAATCTTGTATCTGTTCATAAATTGTGTAAACAGTTTCAGAAATACCTCCTATTCACTCCTAACACTTGTCTCATGTTGCAGGGCCCTTCAATGAAGAGCCCTCTGGTGATTGGTAAAGAGCAAGAAGGTCTATACATCCTCAACTCAAGTCAACCAGCTGTTCTAGTACTAGTTTCCTAGTTTCAGCAGCAAATGTTTTTACTTCCTGTTCTAGTTTCTTTTATTCTAATGTAAAAGAAAAGCTATGGCACTACAGGTTAGGCCATATACTTTTGAGTAATATGAAGAAAATTTTTCCAGTTTCTATACCTTGTTCTAAATTTTCTTCTCCTTGCATTATCTGTCTCATGGCAAGACAATCTAAATTGCCTTTTTCCACTAGTAATATCACTACTAAAGTTGTTTTTGACTTGATTTATGTGGACACTTGGGGGCCTTACAATTCTATTACACATGATGGTTTTAGATACTTTCTCACAATTGTTAATGACTTTAGTAGAGCCACTTGGACTCATCTTTTAAGTACTAAGTCTAATGCTTTTCCTATTCTTAAATACTTTCTTTCCATGGTTAAGAGACAATTCAATTCCAAAGTGAAAGTCATCCGGACTGATAATGCTTTTGAGTTAGGAAATGGGAAACTTCATACAGATTTCTTTCTTTCCAAGGGTATTATACATCAAACCACTTGTGTATACACTCCACAACAAAATGGCATAGTAGAGAGGAAACATAAACATTTACTAGAAACGTCTCGAGCCCTTTTGTATCAATCTCATCTTCCTATTTCTTATTGGGGGGAATGTTTGCTGACTGCCACTTATCTCATTAATAGATTCCCTTCCTCCGTTCTACATTCTAAAACTCCTTATGAAATTTTGTTTAAAACCAGTCCTACCTACTCTCATCTCAAATGTTTTGGTTGTTTGTGTTTTGTTACCACTCTCCCTACTCACAGAACCAAATTTGACCCTAAAGTTATACCTTGTGTTTTTATAGGTTATCCTTATGGCAAAAAGGGATATAAAGTTTTAAATCTAAAAACCAAGAAAATCTCAATTTCAAGGGATGTTATATTTCATGAAGAATATTTCCCTTACTCCTCAAAATCTGATCCTAATTTAGTTCCTTCTACCACCTCTTTGTCCACTGACTTATCTTCAGATTTTCCTATTATCTCTTCTGAACTCACTCATGTCACATCAACCTTTTGTGATATTCCCACTCCTTGTGATCATGAGATGTCTTCTACTCCTGTTTCTTCACATTCCCAGAATACTGAATACACATCTATTGATCCTACTTCTATGACTGATCCTACTCATGGTTCTCTCCCATCTTATTCTGCTGAATCAGAACCTGTTCTACAAACTGTAATTAGGAAGTCATCTAGAGATCACAAGGCTCCTGGTTATTTAAAAGATTATATATGTAGTGCTCTTCATCTTACAAATGTTTCTGCTGCTTGTTTTCTTACTCTAATTACACCAGATTCCTTATCTTTTAGTGGTTTGTCTACTATCAATCAAGTCTTGCTTAACTCTATTTCTAGTATACAAGAACCTATCAGCTATATTCATGCAGCACATCACCCTGGATGGCAGGAGGCAATGGATAAAGAATTAGAGGCTTTAAGGTTAAACAACACATGGGATGTTGTTATTTTGCCTGTTGGAAAGAAAGCTCTCCCATCTAAATGGGTTTATAAGGTGAAACATCATTCTAATGGGAGTATTGAAAGATTAAAGGCACGATTGGTCATTAGGGGTGATATTCAAAGGGAAGGTGTTGATTACAATGAGATTTTCTCTCCGGTGGTAAAAATGACTACTATTAGATGCATTTTGGTTGTTGCTCTCAAAAAAGGATGGGGTATTTTTCAATTGGATGTGAATAATGCTTTTCTACATGGGGATTTAAATGAGGAAGTTTATATGAAGTTTCCTGCTGGTCTTACTCCTCCCTCTCCGCATCATGTTTGTTTGTTGAAGAAGTCCATTTATGGACTTAAGCAAGCATCCAGACAATGGTATGATAAACTTACCTTAGCTCTTAATTTTAAAGGTTTTAGTCATTCCCTAAATGACTATTCTCTTTTCTTTAAGAAATCTGGTACCTCTATTTCCATTGTGGTTGTGTATGTGGATGATATCTTATTGACAGGCAACAACGAAGCTAAGTTACTTTCTTTAAAACTATTTTTAGACCAAGAGTTTAAAATCAAAGATCTTGGCAATCTACATTTTTTTCTTGGTATGGAGGTTATTCGGGAACCACAAGGTCTGATTATATCACAAAGGAAGTTCACTCTAGATCTTCTTCATGAGTTTGATTCATTGCACTTATCTCCTATTTCATCCCCTCTGGATCCTACTGTTAAATTGATGGCAAATACAGGTGCTACTATCAAAGATCCTACTTTGTATCGCCATTTATTAGGTAAATTGAATTACCTCACTCATACGAGGCCTGATCTCTCCTTCACAGTCCAGCATCTCAGTCAATTTATGCAGGACCCTCGTGAACCTCATCTATTTGCTGCTTTAAGGGTTCTTCGATACTTACTCAAAGATCCAGGACTCGGATTGTTTATGTTCGCCACTTCTTCTTTCAAGTTGCTAGTTTTATGTGACTCTGACTGGGGTACCTGTCCAGATTCACGAAAGTCAGTAAGTGGATACTACATTTCACTGGGGTCTTCCCCCATTTCTTGGAAATCTAAGAAACAGACTTTTATTTCCCTCAGTTCTGCGGAAGCTGAGTATAGATCCATGAGAAGGGTCGTTGCTGAACTTACCTGGTTGGTTCGTTTGTTTGAAGATCTTTCCATTCCCATTTTTTTGCCGGTGCCACTTCATTTCGACAGCCTTGTCGCGATACATATTGCAAAAAATCCCGTCTTTCATAAACGGAAGAAGCATGTCGAGATTAACTGTCATTTTGTCCGTCAACAGTACCTCACCGGCCTTATCTCCTTGTCCTATGTTCCTTCTGCCTCCCAGTTGGCTGACTTATTTACCAAATCCCTTACTGGACCTGTCCATCATTCTCTTTTACACAAGTTGGGAGTTTCTTCCACCCCTCCAACTTGAGGGGGGGTGTTGGAATGATATGATCGAGTCTTGAAGATGTCTTAGTTAATTTAGGGCATGAAGAAGACAAAGTGAAGAAGACAACGAGAAATGTTCGAAGGCTGTCTGTTTCTCTGGGCTTCACGCCGGGCTTCACATTTTTGGGCTTATGCAGTTTGTTTTCTTTTGGGCCTATTTTCATGTACATATCAGAGAAAGTCCAAATCTGTAAATACAAAGCATTTATTTCATTAGTTTTTTAGTAGGCTAGCAAATTAGAGTTAGACACCTGTATAGTTTGTTACAAGAAAGATTCTTCATTACTTGTATAAATACGTAGGCAATTGTACAGATAATTCATTCAGAATACAACGAAGGAAATTTTTACACTGGTCTTCTTAAGTTTTTACATAAAGTCATTGGCATTTCCCTACATTGAAGTGGATGTGTTTAATTATTTTAGATCATGTTGTAGTTTTGTTATTATATATGTCAAAGTCGTTGACATTTCCCTACATTGAAGTAGATGTGCTTGAATAATTTTCCATGCCTTCTTATTAATTTTTTTCTTTTAGTTATCGGATTTCTGCCTTAAACAAACAAGAAACAATCAGTTTAGCTTCATTTAATCATCTTTGAGAGCGTCATTAGCATTTTGATCAGAAACATATTTTTTTTCCTCAAGAATTGTTTAATGGAAATACTTGCTAGTTGCTAATGTTGTAGGTCAATTTTTCGAAATGCATCCATCCATCAAAAATTTCACAAGAGCTTGAGCATTGGTATTAATGGAAATAAGTTGCCTTGTGAGTGGTATGGAAGTTATGACGGTAGAGTGGGTATTATAGGAGTAAAATGAAGGCATGAATGTGGTGGGAACCGGGGAAAGATGAGAAGTTGCAGATGACGTTATAAATGACGTCGTTGGAAGGTTAACTGAACTAGTAACGGATCGTCGTTGTTGGCAAATACAGAAGCATTGTGAAAATTCAAGAGTGATGCATTTTCGTGGTTATTATGTCAAATCGTTGACATTCACCTACAATGAAGTCGATGGGCTTAATTATTTTAAATCATGTTGCATAGTTTTGTTATTATATATGCCAAACTCGTTGACATTTACCTACGTCATTGAAGTGGATGGGCTTTGTTATATAGTCATGTTGCCTAGTTTTGTTATTATATATGTCAAAGTCGTTGACATTTACCTACGTCATTGAAATCGATGAGATTAATTATTTTAATAACAAAACTAGGCAACATGACTATATAACTAAGCCCATCCACTTCAATGATGTAGGTAAATGTCAACGAGTCATGTTGCCTAATTTTGTTATTATATATGTCAAAGTCGTTGACATTGACCTATGTCATTGAAATTGATATGCTTCATTATTTTAAATCATGTTGCCTAGTTTTGTTATTATGTCAAGTCGCTGATGTTTACAAATAAATTTTCTTCCCTTCTTATTTATTTATTTTAGTTCTTGGTATTCTGTCTTAAACAAACAAGAAACAGTCAGTTTAGCTGCATTTGATCCTCTTTGAGAGCATCATTAGCATTCTGATCAATGGAATACTTGTTAATTTTGTAGGTGGGTTTGTTGTTGAGGTGGGAAAGTTTGTATCGGGATGCATCTATCCTAAGATTGAAAATATTGTCCGTTTCTCATCAAAAATTGAAATTCTAAGGAAGGAAATGGAGAAGCAACAAAGTTTAGAGATGATATCAAAGAGAAGGTGGCAAAAGATAAGAAAGAAGGCTATAAACCAAAACAAGATGTTATTATGTGGATTGAAGATGTTTGCGAGCTGGAGAATGAATGGGAAACTATGCAAGAAATCATTGCAGTGGCTAAGACGCTTACATATAAGTGTTGTCCAAAGTGCAACTTCGCTCTGAAGTCTCCACTCAAGCACAGAACATACAAGATCAACTTTGCGAGCTTAAAGAGGTCGGAGAAAACTTTGGATCCAATTTGGTGGTAGAAAATTACCAGGTGAAAAAAGTTGAGTTCATCCTGGTACCATCGATACAAGGCCAGCAAGCAGCAACAAGAAATCTCCACAAAATCCTACAATTATTGGAAGATGATAAGGTATTGCTGGATGAAATTAAGATTAGTAAGCCTAAATTGTTTACGAATTGGTAATTGCTAAATTTTTCACGTCAATATTATTAAGGGAAAATGCTCAAATATGCCTTGAACTTTGAGAAATAAGCTCATCTATGTCATCTGTTAAAAGTTTGGCTCATTTTCGTTTGAAAAAAAAAAAAAAAACCCATTCATGCCATTATTTATTAACTAGAAACAATTTCAGTTTTGCAATAATATTTTTTGCACGTGGTCAATTATGATTTGACCACGTCAGTAATTAAAGGGAAAATGTTGAAATATGAAAACGCTCATTTATGTCATCCGTTAAAAGTTTAGTTCATCTATGTCCTTGTTGTTTGAAAAAGAATCATGAAAGAGTTGGTTTGGTCCTTGTGGAATCAAACTCAATGGAAGATGAATTAATATGCATATTTGGTAGGAAGATAATTAGTACAAAATAAAAAGTCAAGATAGTATCTTAGTAGGTTAAATTTAGGTAAACCATAAAATGGTTTCACATGTTTAACCTTGACATTTTTGACAGATAGTGATGCCATCCATGACATCAATATGAAGAATTCATTCCTATAAATAGGTAGCTCTTAATTCATTTTCAAAACATGCTCTCACTTGCCTTCTCACCTTCTAAGGCATTTGATGTTCTCTCTCTTGTAATATTTCACTTGTATTCTTTGTAGAGTGAAATAAATATTGGTGCAATTGTTCTTTGGTGGACGTGGGATCATTTTGATTCGAATCATGTTAAATATTGTTGTTTTTCATTGTTCTATAATTTCACGTTTCCGCTAACAATTGGTATCAGAGCCAAGGTTCTGTTTGAGTATGCTCTGTGGTTGCAGCATAGTCTGAACTTTCACATCATAAAAGCATTACTTTGGTTTTCTGTATTTCCAAATACATTGTAGTAGAAGAGAAAGAACAAGTAAAGATGAGTTTCAAGAAGTTTGAAATTGATAGATTTAGTGGGCGCAACAACTTCAATATCTGGAAGATCCAGATGATGGCGTTATTGCGGAGGGAAGGTTTAATCCATGCTATTGACGGAAAGTACCTCGATAAGACATCGGATTCCGACGAGGAGAAGATTGAAGGAGATGCATTAAGTATAATCCAAGAGTTATGGAAAAGGCTGAAAGGGCTTTACCAAGACCAGTCAGTGACAACAAGGATGTTGTTACAAGGACGTCTTCACACATTTAAGATGGATTTAGGTACTTTGTTGCAGGACCATCTAGATGTGTTCAACAAACTTGTGATGGACTAGAATTAAAAAGGATGGGGAGACGCTTGCATGCGCTTTGCTATTTTCATTGACTTCAAAATATCGTGATATTGAGAATTCAATGATGTATAGAAAACAACCTATCACTTTTGAGCAAGTGCGGCACGTACTTAACTATTGTGATGTGCGGATACATTTTGAAGGAGACCAAGGTGACGAAACTAGTGGACTCTTTGTGAGAGGTCGTACTAGCCAATAGGGAAGGAGAAAATCGAAGTTCAAGGTGAGACTAGTAGCAAGGATTTCAACCAGAAGGAGGGAATTGACTACAATGAGATCCTCTCTCCATTCGTGAAACATAGCTCAATTCGCATACTATTAGCATTGGTTGCACAATTTGATTTAGAGCTTCAATAGCTTGATGTAAAACTGATTTCTTACATGGTGATCTAGAAGAAACAATCTATTTGATCAGCTCAAAGGTTTCCTAGCTGAAGGAAAAGAAGATCATGTATTCTAACTGAAGAAGTCTTTGTATGGTTTGAAGCAATCCCCTAGACAGTGGTACAAGAGGTTTGATACATTCATGACTACACATGGATTTTCGAGGGATGCATTTGATAGTTGTGTGTATCACAAGAAGATGTCTGGTAACTCTATGATTATCTATTGTTGTATGTTGATAATATGCTTATAGTTGCTAACAACATCACAGAGATAAATACTTTGAAGAAACTATTGAGTGAGGAATTTAATATCAAGGATTTGGGAGTTGCAAAGAAAATTCTTGGAATGGAGATTTCAAAAGAAGACGGTATTGTACATCTTTCTCAAAAGAGGTACATCTCAAAGGTTCTTAAGAGATTCAATATGCATATGAGCAAGCATATAAGTACACTGTTAGCTTCTCATTTCAAGCTTTCAGAGTTACAAATGCCTCAGTCTATAAATGAGGTGGAGCATATGTCAAAGGTTCCTTATGCGAGCGCAGTAGGCAGCATTTGTATGCTATGGTGTGCACACGTCCAGATATTGCCCAATTTGTAAGTGTGGTAAGCAGGTACATGGCAAATCCAGGAAAAAGGCATTGGGAAGTTGTCAAGTGGATATTGAGATAGCTCAAAGGAGCTCCTGATGTTGGCCTAACCTTTCAGAAAAGTGGAGGTATTTTAGTTCTCAGTTATGTAGATTCTGACTATGCAAGGGATCTTGATAGAAGGAGGTCCACAACTTGATACATCTTTACTCTCGTCGTTTGTGTCGTTAGTTGGAAATCGACTTTACAGTTGATTGTCGCTTTGTCTACAACAATGACAGAATGTATGGCAGCAACGGAGGCAGTGAAAGAAGCTATCTGGTTGAAAGGTTTGGTGGCAGAATTGAGTTAGGTTCAGTTGGAATCAATTCTGAGATGTGATAGTCAAAGTGTTATTCATTTGACTAAAAATCAAAGATTCCATGAGCGCACCAAACACATTGATGTCTGATTTCATTTTATTCGAGATGTCATTGAAGAGGGAGCTATCAAGGTTGAGAAGGTTATCACAGACAATAACGATGTAGACTTGTTGACCAAGATAGTCCCGCTTGCCAAGTTTGCACACTGCAAGGACTTGGCGGGAGTATGCATCAATTGATGCAACTCTGAGAGAACAACTACTAGGTGGAGCTAGTATGTTCAACAAAGGTTTGATTCTTCTTGTTTCTTACAACGGGATTGCCCAGTAAGCTTAGAAGTTTTGGTCGGAGTTGTTTATACGCATGCTCGGAACGCAAACCAAGGTGGAGATTGAAAGAGTTGGTTTGGTCCTTGTGGAATCAAACTCAATGGAAGATGAATTAATATAAAGATTTGGTAGGAAGATAATTAGTACAAAATAAAAATTCAAGATAGTATCTTGGTAGGTGAAATTTAGGTAAACCATAAAATGGTTTCACATGTTTAACCTTGACATTTTTGACACATAGTAATATCATGGATGACATAAATAGGAAGAATTCATTCCTATAAATAGGTAGCTCTTAATTCATTTTCAAAACATCCTCTCACTTGTCTTCTCACCTTCTAAGGCATTTGATGTTCTCTCTCTTGTACTATTTCACTTGTATTCTTTGTAGAGTGAAATAAATATTGGTGCAGTTGTTCTTTGGTGGATGTAGGATCATTTTGATTCGATCCACATTAAATATTAATTAGTGTTCTTCCTTATTCTTTAATTTCACGTTTCCACTAACAAAACATGCATGCCATTATTCCAGTTTTCAAAACCATTTTTTACCGACCCCAAAATACTTGTAACACTTTTTAATCGGGGTTTTGGATTAAATGTACTCTTTTTGCTTTTTCTTCCTCAAGAACACGTAAAGAATAACAACCAAATTTCAAACTTCTTAAATTCTTCACAAAATCTCCTCAAATTTTGACCACGTCATTATTATTATTACTAGTATACGTACCCACGCGTTGCGTAGATATTTTAAAATATAACATTTTTTAAACATAAAAAAATTAATACGAATTATTATTGAGTTTAAAAAGTACATGTATGATTACATATAATGTTTTGATTTTATATATACAGTTAATGCTGACAAACATTTACCTTAATCTATGTGCGATGAGGATATGTTCTTCAAAGATACCAAACATTATTCTAAAAGATTCTTCTTCTTTTAGTATAATGAAGATTAATATCATATGTGGCATGTGTTGAAATGATATTTGTTTTAATTAATAAAAAATTAAATTCATAGATCAATCTATAACCTAGTATTCAAAATATGATTCTACTTTTAGCTAAAATATAAATATAATTTGGAAAGCATGTTGCAACCTCTTTAGCATACTTCTCTCTCGTTCAATCTTGCAAAATAAGACAATTTTCATTCAATCAAACATAATTTCATAAAATAAGGATGCAAAAAAATGAAATTCAGATATCGATATTAAAAAACACTATAATCAAATCAATATTATACCACATAAAAATAAACTATTTGTAGTGCAATGAAAAATTGAAAGATGAAAAAAATCAGATTTGTACATAATTATATATCAAGTTTCCTAAAAAAAATTGAGATAATTTTTTTTAAGAAAACAATTAAACTGAAAATTATTTTGATGATGAAATGTGATAACTTGAAAATATTTATATTGTTGACATGGCTTTTCAATAAAATATAAATTTGAAATATTTAAATTTATTTTTATAAATTCAAAATTTATTTATTTTTGTGTGATGCTTCAGGTTATATGTGGAACTTTTATTTTTTCCTATTACGAAAATAGAATATTAAAATATATAATTGAGTTTTCAAAGATTAGGATAGTAGGTGGTTGAGGAATTTTAGGTTAGTTTTTTTTCTTCTAATATTTATTTATTTATTATTACAAAAAATTTTACATACTTATTTTTAACTATTTCTTTATTATTTATTAATGTTATTTTTGTTAATTGTTTTATTTTTATTTATTATGTGTTATGAAATTTTTCAATTTAATTTGTTGTCATTGGTATCGTTAGCATCAACATCCAGAATTCAAGCACTACAAAAAATAAAAATAATGCATATTTTTTTAACCAAAAAAATCTGTTATGATAATAAGGAAAAAGCAACTAATAAATTAAAAATATTACACTAATAGTATGAGATCTTTAGATATTGTGACTTTCGTTGTGATCGATGATTTTATGAGTAAGAATTTAATTATTTTTAAGGGAAAAAAAAAAGTGGAAGTAGTGATAATTTTTTAAAAATTTGAGTCTTTTTCTATAAGTTTTTTTGAAAGTGTTAGTTGAAAGATTTTTATATTAATAATTTATCAAAACAAAGATTAAAGAAAATAATTAAACTGAAAATTAGGGTAGTTAAGTAAGTGGGTGAGGAATTATTTAAGTTAGTTGTTTTATTTATCAAACTTTATGTGTTTTTTAATAAAAAATTTACCTACGTATTTTTGACCATCCTTTCATTAATATTTTGTTATTCTTTATGTTTCATTAACTGTTTTACTTTTTATTTATTTTTTGTCATGACATTAAATAAAATAAAATAATATTATATTATACATACATACATTACAATAATACAATATGATTATAACCCTGTATAAATAGTGTAATTTTCTGACGAAGAAGATTTAGTTGAACCCTCAGTCCTATCTGACTTCAACACTCTTTAATGATATTATATATATTATATATTGGTGACAATTGCTTTAACGATATATATATATATATATATATGAAAGGGAATTTTAAAAGGAGACACCTCAATTTTAAATAATTTGTGACTATTAATTCATGATAAAATATAACTTAAAGCAATCTTTTCATTCAGAGAGAACATATTTTGACCAGCGAACTTGTGTAACCAACAATTGTTTATTATTCTTTCTTGCATTTTTCTTATTTTTTTCGGTTACATTTTTACCAAAAAAAAAAACCTCCACTTGTCATTTTCAGTTTTTTTTTTTTTTTGAAATAGCTAGATCAAATTTATGTGTTTTTTAAATTATACTTTTTAGAACATTATATTTAAAATATTAATCAATTAAATTAAACAAAATCATAAATGCGCTTACACAATCCATTTTATGTATGTGTGTATTTCTTTAAAAGTGAGGAGACTATTGTTAGATAAATCAAATGTTAAATGATCATAATAATAATCAAAAGGATCAAACTAAAGAATAATCAAATATCAATATAGGGTCATAGTATACCATCACAATCTGCATATAAATTTAAAAACGTAAATATTAAAACTAATAAAGTATTTGAAAACGAAGAATATAAAAATTACAACGATATGTATTCATCATAATCCTCGTTACTATTTATATTGATTTTATTCTTGCAAAAATGAAACACTTACTGAAATCTTAAAAAAAATGAAAATAACACAAGTAAAGAACGCCAACCAAATTTAAATAGTGATTGACATACATGGTCCGTTGCTATGAAATCTATAGAATTCCTCCATTTATTCATCATCTGTTTCTTCTTTTTCTTTGTTGCATTGGAGAGTATATATGGTGATCCTTCTCCTTTCATCATAAGACATAACAAAATAATTTCAAATCAAACAATCAAGAAAAATGGAATATATACACACAATACACTACTACGTTTGCCCTCATTTTCTTTTATGATCTCACATGAGTGTAATAAAAATTTTGTTTGGATATAATTTTTGTTTTACAAATATTTGAATTCGTATTTTGAAGAGTTTGGTTAAAAAAGATGTGAATGATGCTTTAAGAATAGTAACTTTTTTTAAAGATGTGGGTTTGGAAGTTGAGATTCTTTTTAGGGATAAGGTTAGTTATTATTTAAAATTTGAATTTTAAATTAATTATTCAAGTATTTTGTTGTGGCTAATTTTAAGGTTTCTTTTTTTAAACGACGGATATCCTTTTTCTTTTTAAAATAGAAAGACTTTTCTTTCTATTATGTGAATACAATTTGATAAATTTTTAAAAAGAAAGGGAAGAAAAACTACCTCATTTTTCCTACAAATCCATAGTTTTTAACAATAAGTTTTTTTAAATAGTAAATATGTCCTAGATTAAAATAAAAAATCTATCTATTACTAATTTATAAATTGAATTTTAAAAAAATATTAAATTTGTTTATAAAAATGGTGACATTTGTCATTATTTAACATGTGAATTTTTATTTAATCTTTATAATATTTAATTAGTTATATAATATTTAATTATTTATAATTTAAAATTCTAAAAATTTGTGGTGCTGACATGTGACGTTTTTTCTTCTCCTATTATAATATAAATAGATTATTATTATTATTATTATTATTATTTTAAAAACGACAAAATTCTGAAATCATTTGTGGGGTTTAAAATATCCACCGATATGAAAAATATATCAAAAAAAGGAAAATCAATCCCAAAGTTTCAAAAGTTTGCTTTGGTTCATGTTTTAGTTGTTGTTTTTCAGACTATATCTTTGTTCCCTAGTGTTTTTTGAGTCTACATTCAAAATTCCAAATGATGTGGAGTTGTGGAGAAAATTCTAGCATTAAAAGATGTTAAAGTTTTGAAATTTTGAAGAAATTTCAAGTGGTTCTTGTTGAGTTAGATTGAAGTCGAGCTCAAAAGATATTGAGTTTTGATATCTAGCTTGGAGGGAAGCTACTCTTGAAATTTGATGTGATTTCATGAAGAATTGAAGAAGTTGAAAATTTGGGAGTTTTTGATATTCTTCATGTTTTTTGGAGTAAGAAGAAGCAAAAAGAGTACATTTGATCCAAAATCCTAAACAAAAAGTGTTAAAAGTTGTTTGGGGTGAGGTCTTGTTGAGGTAAAAAATATGGTTTTGCCAAATTGTAATTGAAAAATAATGGCATAGATGAGTCTTTTTTCAAGCAACAATCGCATAGATGAGCCAAACTTTTAACGGATGGCATAAATGAGTCTTTTTTCAAAGTTCGTTGGCATATTTGAGCTTTTTGCCTTTATTAGATCATTTTTTAAGGGAAAAGGCTCAAATATATCATCGAACTTTGAGAAAAAACTCATATATGTCATCGATTATAAATTTGGCTAATCTATGTCATTTCAATTAACAAATAATGGTTAAACCTTGCTATACCCAACACTCAAATTTTCTAAATTTCTCTTGTGTGACCATTGTTGCATCTTTCACTTGTGGATAAATTATTTTTTGGTGTATTTGTATCCTTTCAGGTATGCATCATCGGTGTGTTGGGTACCGGAGGAGTTGGAAAAACAACATTGTTGAAGAATTTGAACAATGAGCTCCTAAAGACTAGTATGTCAAGTTCAAGTATTGTCATTTGGTGTAGTGGTATGGGTTACAGTGCCCAAACCGCCAATAGACATAAGAAATGTTGAAGCACAAATTGCCAACAGATTAAACCTAAAGGTAAATAAGGAGGGAAGTATAGAAAGCAATGCTTGCAAAATCTTTCAAAGGCTCAAGCAAGAAGAGAGTTTCCTTCTCATACTAGATGATGTTTGGGAAGCTATAAATCTTGATCATATAGGTCTGCCCCAACCTGAAGATCCCGCAAGAAGCAAGGTAATTATAACTTCTCGCTTTTTGAGTGTTTGTAGCCAAATGAAAACAGACACCGAAATGAAGGTTTACACGATGGATGAGGATGAATCGTGGGAACTGTTTGTCAAAAGTGCAGGAGATATTGCCAATCTGGAGCAAATTCAACCATCGCTAAGGAAATTGTGAGAGAGTGTGATTGTTTACCTTTAGCAATCACTGTTATTGGAACATCCATGAGAGGGAAGACTAGGGTCGAGCTCTGGAAAGATGCTTTGAATTCACTTAGAATGTCCAAACCTCATAGCAAAGACGTAATAGATAAAGTTTACAAGGTCATCAAATGGAGTTTTGATTCTTTAGAATCTCAGGGTATTGAATTATCCTCAAAGCAAAGAAGCAAACGTGTGAACAAAAACAGAGGTGACATTCAAAGTTGTTTCTTGTATTGCTCCTTATATCCGGCAGCTATGATCTCATACACTGCTTGTGGGCAGAGGGATTCCTTGGTGAACATGACACATACGAAGAAGCTTACAACAGGGAAATCACAATGATTGAGAGTCTAAAAGATGCCTGCTTGCTGGAAGCCCATGGGATGAATTCTGTGAAGATGCATGATGTAGTCCGTGATGTTGCTAGATGGGTAGCTAATTCCTTTGGGGATGAACACAATTCTATTTTTCAAGCTGGAATTGGGTTAACTAATATACTTCATATTAAAGTATCAGCTTGTGTCAAGAGAATATCTTTCATAAGCAACAAAATTGGGAATCTAAGTTATTACCCAGAGACAACAACGTTGCTTTTGCAAGATAATGATCGCCTTTGGAGAATTGCCGATGAATTACTTTTGTCATTTCCATCCCTAAGAGTTGTGAACCTGAGTGAAACTGATATTGAAAAACTGCCTTCTTGCATCAATAGTTTATATCAGCTACATACTCTAATACTACAAAATTGTCGTAAGTTAACAGAGTTGCCACCTATTAGTAATCTTTGCAATTTGCAAGTGCTCGATTGTTATTATACAAAGTTACATTGGCTGCCAGAAGGAATGGACAAGTTGACAAATCTGAGGGTATTAATATGCTGGGTAGCTGTATTGAACTAGCATGTTTTGATGAGATATCATCTCTACGCAATCTGACTTCTCTTTTTATTAAATTTAATAGCTCATCAATATACAATGAAGACCCCACTTGGATGACTAGATTGAAAAGATTTCACATTGAAGTTGGGAAATCTCCAATGGAAGTACCATTTAACAAGTCAACAAGGATGATAGGCGTCTCCAATTGTGAAATTTTCAGTTGCACAGTGCTCTCAGTTTGTTGCAGATTTGTACTTGGCGCAATGCATGGGTCTGAGGAAGTTGATTGTGTGCAATAGTTTTGATGGATTAAAAACACTCTACATTAGGAATTGTTCATGTCATTTCAGACCAGTGGAAGAAGGAAATGGATTGTTTGACCCTTTGCCAAATCTGGAATATCTCCACCTCAAATTTGTATATCATTTGATTTCAATCATCTTCTGAATCTAAGATTTTCTAAATTACGCCAATTGGATATATCCAATTGTGAAAGTTTAACATGTCTTTTTAATGTTGGTGGAGCTTTTTCTGCACCCAAGCACTTGGAAGATGTTAGAATTAGCGATTGTGAAGAGCTAGTAGAGTTGTTTGTGCAGACAAAACTTATCAACTCGGAAGTTCCAAGAATTCGGAAATTATGGATGGACGACTTAAAAAAATTAGGTGCCTTGGAGGAGCCACAGAGTATGGAGGAACTTACCTTGATAAGGTGCAGACAAATAAGGAAGTTACCTCTCTTCATTCAAACCTCCAATAACATCAAAGTAATAAGAGGAGATTCAGAGTGGTGGCGCCAACTGGAATGGGATGACGACGACTTCAAGTTAAATCAAATGCATTGCTTCCGACCATATCCTTGATCGATGGCAGGAGGATCAAAGTTGAGAGGTTACTTCCATTGCATTTCAGGTAACTTCCCAGTGGGCCTTGATTTTTTTATTTTTATTCTTTTACGGTTTCGTATGGATTTGGGTTTGATGATTTGAACTATCTAGCATTTATGTCCTCCAATTTTGGATGTGCACGTCGAAATTGAGGAAAGTTGTAAATTAGAAAAATATATCAAGTGAGATGTCTCTTCTTCTTTTTTATTTACCTATTACATAAATAAATTTTAAAAAGAAAAAGTCAACGAAAATTGAGGGAAAATAAATTAATAAGAAAGAAGGGTTATATATATATATATATATTATTCGACTATGTATTTATCTTTAAATTAAAGTATTATATATGTCAGTAGGGCAGCATCAAGGTTGCAACATGTTTATGCGTCACCTTAGAAGTTGTTACTTTTTCTTTGGTAGGTTTTGATTTTACTTTTATATTTATAGTATAAAGAAAGTTNATGCTATTTACTATAACATATATTTTTGGAATTGATAATCACGTGCAACGCACGTGTCAAAAAACTAGTATATATAAAGGAGAAACGTAGAGAAGGTGATGTGGCACCTCTCTATGGCCTCCATTCCTAGTTTTATTTTTTATTTTATTTTTTTTCTTTATTTTCTCAATAAATAATTGTTTATTAATTTTAAAATTCAATCATATTTACTATTCTAATTATGTCTAATAAGTTACAAAAAACCTCCATCTTTTTATCTTCTCTACTTAAATAATATGCCTCTTCAACTTCTTTCTAACTATTGTTATGATTTACTCAATCTATAAATAACAATCATCTTTAGAGATGTTCAATGTCCATTTCCATTTTTTCATTCTTTCTTTTTCTTTCATCTCTTTCATCTTTCATGTACTTAATAATGTCATGATATGGTCTTCACTTTGATAAAGATCATATATATATTCTTCAAAGATTCATCATAGAGATGTTCACATTAGTTTGGTACAACTTCATCAAAATGAAGAAGGAAGCTTAATTATCTTGGAAGATTCATCAAAAGAGATGGTCATATTAGTATAAAAGTTTGAATGGTTACCAAATATTTTGAAGATTCATTAATGTATTGTTTTGATTTCAATTAATATTATTCTATTCTTTTTTATTTTATTTTGATTAGATATCTACTAACATTGTTAGTATGCGAATGAATGAAGATGAAAAGTATCATGTTTTTGTTTTTGTTTTTGTGTGTATCTGTTTGTCAATTTCTAATTATTAATATTCTAAAAAAATTTTGTCATTGTTGAAATGTATGATATTACCTATGATACATTTCTCATAATTATTAGATACTGTTACCCCTAAAATATATTATATGGTCTATCATATTAGACATCAATCACAAAATAAATAAATAAATAAACCATCTTTTTAGTATTTTAAAAACTTTTAATTAATAAATAAATTATTTAATGAAAAGAATGAAGAAAAAAATTCTCAAAGTTATTTTATAGTTATGCTATAATAAATGTGCATTTGTGATTAATATATATTTAACTTATAATTATTTAAAGCAAAAATTATCTATCTTATTTTCACATTAAAGAAGGAGTTATTTTTTGAATAGTTATTATCATATATTAATCTTTTTTAGTGATGACTACAATGATAATTAGATTGATGTTATAAAACTCTTTCACTCCTTTATATGTGTGTATCTGTTTGTAAATTTCTAATTAATATTCTATTTTTTTTTGTCATTATTGAAAGATATAATATTACCTATGGTACATTTCTCATAGCTATTAGATATTATTGCCCCTAAAAATCTATAAGTAAATCATCTTTTTAGTTATTTTAAAGCTTTTAATTAATAAATAAATTATTTAATGAAAAGAATGAAGAAAAAACTCTCATTTATTTGTACATATATAAGAAAAAGTTATTTTATAGTTATGCTATGATAAATGTGCATTTGTGATTAATATATATTTAACTTATAATTATTTAAAGTAAAAATTATCTATCTTATTTTTCACATTAAAGAAGGAGTTATCTTTTGGATAGTTATTATCATATATATATATATATATATATATATATATATATATATATATTAGTGATGACTGTAATCATAATTAAATTAATGTTATAAAATTCTTCCACTCCTTTATATGTGTATCTATTTGTCAATTTCTAATTAATATTTTATTTCTTTTGTCATTGTTGAAAGGTATAATATTACCTATGGTACATTTCTCATAGCAATTAGATAGTATTGCCCCTAAAAATATATGATATGGTCTATCATATTAGAAATCAATCACAAAATAAATAAATAAACAAACCATCTTTTTAGTATTTTTAAAACTTTTAATTAATAAATAATTTATTTAATGAAAAGAATGAAGAAAGAATTCTCATTTATGTGTACATATATAATAAAAAGTTATTTTATAGTTATGCTATAATAAATGTGCATTTGTGATTAATATGTATTTAACTTGTAATTATTTAAAGTAAAAAATTAGCTATCTTAATTTTTCACATTAAAGAAGTTGTTTTTTGAATAGTTATTATCATATATATATTTTTTTTTTGGTGATGACTACAATAAGAATTAGATTAATGTTATAAAACTCTTCCACTCCTCTACATGTGTTAGGGACAAACATTGATCCAACTCTTGGTATACCTTTTTACAACTTGACACTTCAGCGTACTCTAAAAAATTTAATATTTTGTCACTCTATGATAATTTTTATATGATTGAGTAGATAAGTACACATCAAATTACTAATGACATCATGACTTCTTATAAATATACATTTTATTATATATTATGTGTTTCAATTCTTTTATTTTTCATTGCAAAGTATAATCTCCGATGTATTGTTATATAATCAATTTAATTTTTTTTCTTAAGATAATTATAATGTTTTTCTTCTTTTTATCGGCAATGTTAAGTGGGAATTAAAGTTTGAAAATATATTTCTAGCAATTTTCTAAATAGACAACATCAAGACCGTGACTTGATTTGTATTGTTTTTTATACACTTTTTATTGAAAAATAGTCAATTAAGGACATCAATTATTTAAAAAATATATTCAATTCCGCACGAAGCGCGGATAAGTACACTAGTAACAGTATAAAGTTGAGTTACTACAATATTGTTATTTAAAAAAGGGTAAAGAGTCAAATATGCCCCTAAACTATTCGAAAAGGTCTAGATATACCCTTCGTTTAAAGTTAGGCTCACTCATGCCCTCGCCGTCCAACTTTTCATCTAAATATGCCCTTATGGACGTTAGTTGGCCTGCTGGACATATCCAACTCATTTTCCATTTCTTTAAATGCCACATGGAATTGTCATGTCATTTTGACTTACCACATGACATTTTTATGAAAATGGAAAGGGATCAATTATGCCCCTAAAAAATTTGAACTCATAAACACCTGATTCGACCCATAAATCAACCCCCCTTTTAAAAAAACTACCCAACCCGTTTTCAACAATTTTGTTTAAATTTTTATTTTTTTCAGTAAATTCCGAAAATTAGTAATTGATTAATAAAAAATAGGAAATATATGAAAAAAATATAAAAAATTAATGCCAAAAATTCACAAATAAATATTGTAACCTTAAATTCAACAATTTCAACAATTTTTTAAAATTTTTATTTTTTCAGTAAATTCCAAAAATGAGTAATTGATTAATAAAAAATATGAAAAATATGAAAATATATATATATATATATATATATATATATATATATATATAAAATTAATGCCAAAAAATCACAAATAAATATAGTAACCTTAAATTCAAAAATTTCAAAAATTTTTATTTTTTTCGATAAATCCCGAAAATGAGTAATTGATTAATAAAAAATATGAAAAAAATATATAAAATTAACACCAAAAAATCACAAATAAATATATTAACCTTAAATTCAAAAATTTCAACAATTTTTTTAATTTTTATTTTTTTTAATAAATTACTCATTTTCGGAATTTGCCAAAAAAAATAAAAAATTAAAAAAAATTGTTGAAATTTTTGAATTTAAGGTTACTATATTTATTTGTGATTTTTTGGCGTTCATTTTATATTTTTTTTTCATATTTTTTATTAATCAATTACTCATTTTCGGGATTTACCGGGAAAAAAATTGAATTTAAGGTTACAATATTTATTTGTGAATTTTTGGCATTAATTTTATATTTTTTTCATATTTTTCCTATTTTTTATTAATCAATTACTAATTTTCGGGATTTATCGAAAAAAATAAAAATTTAAACAAAATTGTTGAAAATGGGTCGGGTAGTTTATTTAAAAGGGGGGTTGATTTATCGGCTGGATTAGGTGTTTATGGGTTTGAATTTTTTAGGGGCATAATTGATCCCTTTCCATTTTCATATAAATGGCATGTGGTAAAGCCAAAATGACATGGCAATTCCATGTGGCATTTAAAGAAATGAAAAATGAGTTGGATATGTCCAGCAGGCCAACCAATGCTCATAAGGGCATATTTAGACGAAAAGTTGGACGGCGAGGGCATGAGTGAGCCAAACTTTAAACATAGGGTATATCTAGATCTTTTCGAATAGCTTAGGAGCATATTTGACTCTTTGCCCTTTAAAAAAAAGAAAGAAGTTATTCTTTTATAGACTCTAAAAATTAAATTATTCATTTATGTTAATGTACAAATACAAAAACGTTACTTGATGATATATTATATTGTTAATAATTACTCCTACTATTTTTTATGTTAATTTTTTTTCTGTTCGTGCGCCTTTTTTTCTCCTCACCAACTGATGATACATACTACTGGTAGAGGTAAAGGCACCAATAGCTAGTTTAGCCACTGAGATAGATAAACAATCTCCGTATTAAGCAGTTTGAGGAGATTTTGAGCATGTTTGGATTTATTTTAAGTATTTTAAAGTCAAAATAGCTTTTCAGCACTTGCTTTTAAGTTAAAAATAATAAAATAAGTCAAAAGTTGGGATTTCTAACTTATGACTTTTGGCTTAGAAGCCAAACGTCAGTCCAAACAGGCTTGAAATAATACGTCCTGTTTATATTCAGGGAATATACCTCAATAAGTAAGTAACTAGTTTGATGTATCATTGTGTCTTACAAGATTTTAGACTTACCCTTTACTTTGTTTTCTTGCCTTCAGTAAAAATATTGGTGCACAGCTTTGTCAAAATATTTCCTAGTGTTAAGCATGGGTGGACAGTGATTTACAATGTTGAAGACAGAGAGGTTGTGCATCATGTTGAAGAAGCCCACTGGAATATGTTGGACTGGCTTAGCAAGCATGGCAAGTGACTAGTGAGTGCAAAGATACCTGTCAGTTGCAATTTCCAGTTAAGTCTAATCTGCCATCAGAATAACTATGTAGCCAAATATTGATGAACTTCCGTATTGTAAATCTTGTTTACAACAACATATCCGGTGTGAACTCATAAGTGGAATTTGGGGAATGATGTACACAGCCTTATTCCTACCTTATGAAGGTAGAGAGAATGTTTTTGAATACTATAAGAAAGTCTTGCAGGTAAAATAATAAATTCATAGTTGTATAGACCTACATATGCAAGAAAAGAAACTAGATGAAATCAAAATTCAAGCAAGGTTTCTATCTGATTCGGTTAAAATCTCTGATATAAAAGTATTGCTTAAGAAATAATACACATGAAAAACTGAGAAAATTATGAATTCAAATTTTGCGACTCTTAAACATTGAAAAAAGTAGTGTGGATCGGGTAGAAGTTTTGGTTATCGTTCACTAGATCATAATGGATGATTCCATAAAATTTTGAGTTGAGAAGATCTGAACGATAATATTTCCAAAAATATATGGACTAATACACACGAAAAAATAGAGAA
Source organism: Solanum stenotomum (assembly GCF_019186545.1). Lineage (NCBI taxonomy): Eukaryota > Viridiplantae > Streptophyta > Magnoliopsida > Solanales > Solanaceae > Solanum > Solanum stenotomum. The sequence goes on along the minus strand of NC_064288.1, from coordinate 2,828,681 downwards.
AATTCTTAATTCCTATTTTGTGATCTATAAATGCTAAAAGAAGTGGTGTGGATCATGTACAGATTTTGTTATCGTTCACTAGATTATCACGAATGTTTCAAAAAAAATTGGGGTCAAAGATATACGGCCATTCACATTTCCAAAAAATTATAAACTAACACATATGAAAAATTAAAAAAATCTAAATTCATGCTATGTGACCTCTAAAAGCTAAACAAAGTGGCGTAGATCCTATGAAGGCTATGGATATCGTCACTAGATAATTACAGATGGTCCCAAGAAAATTGGGGTAAAAAATTACCCAGTAAATCATATTTCAAAAATTCATGGACTGATACACATAAAAAATTGAGAAAATCCTGAATTCTTGTTTAGTTGGTCAAAATAATTAAAATATCATCTTTAAGAAAACAAGCTCTTTAAAGATCAGAAAAATGACTTGCCTAGTAAACGTAGAAAAAACAAATTCCATGAATGGTATTTCTCTTACCAAAATATAATTCTAATTCTTACGTAGTGTGTAAGAACTAAATACGAGATAACAATTTTGTGGTACTACTTACTAATTCCTTTCACATTACGATTTTTCGTATTATGTCAATCCTGCAGTAATTAGAGTGAATACAATGGAAAAGATGTAATAGACAATAGCAAACCTTATAAGTAATTTGGAAGGGTCTGGTGGACACTGAATTCAGTTTTAACATTCTTAATTTTGTCAAAAGACAGAAATGTCTTGGGGACAATATTCATATCAACAGTTTTCACATCACGCATTGCAATATTCATAACATCTGCATACTAAATTTTAAGATGATGAAGAAAACCACTACACGCAAATTGCATCTGGTAAAGAAAAATCAGTATACTGCTGCTGACTTATCCGCTGAAATGTGAATAGACCAATTTCAAACTCTAGAATTCAGCCACCCCGAGCTTCTCTCCTCGTAGCATCATGAAGCAGTTCTATGTCAACTCCATCTGGAGGTAACTGCACGTATCTCACCACCGATCCTCTGATGAAGCAGTTCCTCACCGACCTCTATTGCCATCAAAGAAACATAGGACATATCTATTAGCATTCAGATCAGAGAAGTACTAATATTCATAAATAATAGAGGGGGAAACAGAAGGGGTGATGACAGTGGGGGAGGAAAAGATAAGGGGAACATACTACATCATGTTTCTCACTCCTTTTCTCAGCTTCCATTTTCATTTTCATAGGCTCGTAAGTCGTAAGTGTAGATGTACATCGTAATACAGCAGTCAACACATCTTTCTTTTGGTACATAGTCAACACACATATCACTAGTTGCATAAAGGTAAATTTTATGCTGTCAGGTCGGATTTATTAGGTCAATAACTACAGGCTGCTACTTACTAGTAGAATCTACTTTGGAATATAGTTTCAATATCATTCATACTCTTGCACACTTTCAGAAAACCTGATCAATGCAAGAATGTTGATACTGAAATAACGGATATTTAAAAGAATAGGGATAGTGTGTATAGGGAATGGTTGATGTCTATATAACTTCTCATATAAAATACAAGGAACGGAAAGAAACCATCATTTTCTTATGATACATCATCTTTCATTTAATGTTTGTAAATTCAAATCTTTAAAATTAATCTTGTGAAAGCTCTTGCTAGATCTCTTTTCCCTACTCTACAAGGAAATGGGTGAGTACCACCCCATCCCACAAGGAACAGGGGAACTTCTGTTTTCTTAAATCAGAAGCGGGTGAGCTGGTGAGTGACTGAAAAGGAAAAACGATGCACGAGGAGAAAAGGAGAGGGAATCCAACTTAGCGGGACGAGAGCAGAAAGGTGAAAGGGGGAATATGAAGTTCACCATTGGCGTTGCTTGGCTAGGGCGAGGGAGGCTTAAACAGCCAAAGCCTAGTTGCGTTCTCTGAAATCGTCTAGACATTTATAATTTAGGGTCTTACAACTATTGTCGCTTCTCGTTCCAATTTGTGAATCTAGTAAAAATATAAGGGCTGACAGAGATTGTAACTCCATTTATAATTCGTACTTCTAGAAAACCAGATACAAACGAAGGCCTAGACAATAAGACTGGAATTGTGACATGCTGGAAACTAACACAATCACACAAGTTTTGGTTCAAAGTGGTGAAACCACAAAGGCAGCAACTACACAACAAATTCAATCTGTTGAAACAACAAAAGAATTTCATCAAAGAGTTCCATAAAAACATGTGGTAGTGTATCTAGAGGAAGGCTGATAGGAGCCACGGAAGCATAAATACAATAAAGAACTTTGATGAAGCTCTTAGAAGGCCTATGACAAGATCTCAAATAAGAAACTTCAAAACGAAGCTAATTGGGCTTCAATTGCAAAGAAAGAAGTGTCTAGTTTTGGGAGAAGAGTTCAAGCCAAGGAGGGTCTTTTGCGCAAGAGTTCTAGCTATTTTTGTGGGCCAAATTGAGGTCAAAGATGAAGAACATGCCTTTGAGGGAGGTCCAAACCAGTGCACCTTTGGACCAATTTAGGCACTTGAATTGTGCCAAACTTGCACCTAGCAAAGCTCCCACTTGGGGCACATTTTAGCCCTTAAAATGAGCTTCCTTGCTATCCAAGAAGGATCAAATAGGTGTACAAATTAATAGGAGAGTTGTTGCGTAAGTTGCTTGCAAGTTATCTTCAAGATGTTCTTTAATTTTAGGTACTAAGTAATTAAGGCAGCCTAGCACATGGTTACCCTATTTTTAAGGATTAGTCAAACATTTCATATTTTATCCTAGTTATTATTCCACTAAGATAAAATATGAAGGTTTAGGTAATTCCTAAAATCAAGGGAACCATGCTAGGCTCCCTTAATTAGTGCCTAAAATTTAGGAAACTCTTAGAATCTTGAAGACAAATTGCAAGCAACTTGAGCAGCAACTCTCCTATCAATTTGCACGCCTAATTGGGCCATTTAGGCTAAATTAGGGAACATGTGCTAGGCTCCCTTAATTAGTGCCTAAAATTAAGGAAACTCTTGGAATCTCGAAGACAACTTGCAAGCAACTTGGGCAGCAACTCTCCTATCAATTTGCACGCCTAATTGGGCCATTTAGGCTAAAATGTGGCTAAGTGGGAGATTCATGGGATGCAAGTTTGGCACAATTTAGGTGGCTAAATTGATCGAAAATTAAAATGATATGGACCTCCTTAAACTGCTGATTCTTGACCACCATATCCTACCTCATCTTGGACCTCAATTCAGCCAATGAAATAGCTATAACACTATAGACAAAAGATTCTCCTTGGCTTGAGCTCTGCTTCCAATACTAGGCACTTCGTCTTTGCAGTTAAAATCAATGAGCTTGTTTTGAAGTTTCTTATTTGAGATCTTGTCATGGGCCTTCTAAGACTTCCAAAGCTTCATCCAAGTATTTTTATTGGAGTTACTCCTCCACGCATGCTATCACAGGCCATCATATTTCATTCTACCATATGCATTAGAGCAAAGATTCAGCACAAGGTCTCAACTTATGAGCAACTATCAGGTGAGGACATGCTAATAATCTGCTATTTAAGGTTAGCTGTAGATTCTCTGCAGCAATGCACCGCTACAGTGATATTTAATTCCCAAACTGACACCTTCTTAGCCTTGTAATAAACAAATTATCAGTTTCCAAAGGATCAAAGACTGTAAAGGCAGACCTCCTTACATAACATTAGTACTTCATTCAACAGAAAGGTGAATAGATCATAGCATAGTTAACAACAACTATGAAAGAACACTGAGCTTAAACATCTCTAGGTGAAAGCCGTAGATAATCATAGTCGTAGTGATAGGAAAACCCCATCCCCATATAGACTAAGGATCCCATATCACNCAACATTGATAAACTGATCATAAATGGGTCCAGTGTGACTGAACCAGCTGAGATCAGAGATGAAGTTACAACCTTCTTCCAAAAACTTTAAAATGAGACAGAATTCTGGAGACCTCAGTTCAACCCCAGAGTTCAAGCCAGGATAGATGAAGAAGATAATGCAGCTCTGCAAGCCCAATTTGAAGAGCAGGAAATTAAAAACTGTGTGTTCTCATGTGCAGGGGATAAGGCACCAGGCCCTGATGGTTTCACAATGGCCTTTTTCAAACAGTGCTGGGAAGAGATAAAACAAGAAGTGGTAGCTGCCATCCAGAATTTTCACGACCAGGGCTACTTTGAAAAAAGTTTCAATAACACTTTCATAGCCTTGATCCCCAAGAAGTTTGGAGCATCTAAATTGAAAGATTTTAGGCCAATTAGCTTGATTGGGAGTATCTACAAAATCATATCAAAGATTTTAACAGAGAGACTCAAGAAAGTTATGTCAAAACTAGTGGATGAACAACAAATGGCATTCATAAAGGGCAGGCAAATTATGGATGCAATATTGGTGGCTAATGAATGTGTGGACATGAGATACAGATCCAAAGCTAAAGGAATTCTATGCAAGCTAGACATAGAAAAAGCTTATGATCATTTGAATTGGGAACATATGTGGAGAACATTAAGGAGGATGGGGTTTGGCAACACATGGATAAAATGGATGAGGTTCTGCATAACTACAGTGAAGTTTTCAGTTTTGATAAATGGCTCTCCAACTGGCTTCTTCTCCTCTGAGAGAGTGTTGAGACAAGGAGACCCCCTGTCTCCTTTTCTTTTCATTTTGGCCATGGAAGGCTTAAGTGACATGCTGAAGAGTGCTCAGGTGAATAACAGAACCAGGGGTTTCACTGTGAATGAAGGAAACTCCCTGGGAGTGTCTATTTCCCATTTACAATATGCTGACGACACCTTGGTTTTTTGTGAAGCAGAGAAGGAACAACTAAAACACCTAAGGGTTATCTTCATCCTATTTGAAGCAGTTTCTGGACTTCATATAAATTGGGAAAAGAGTTTTGTCTATCCTGTGAATGAAGTTCCAGAAATCAGTACTTTGGCAAACATTTTAGGTGGTAAGATAGGAGAGCTTCCCACCACCTATCTTGGAATGCCATTGGGAGCTAAGAGTAAGTCCATGAACATATGGAACTCTGTGGTGGAAAGGTGTGAAAAGAAGCTAGTTAACTGGAGAAGTCAATATTTATCTTTGGGTGGCAGAGTCACACTGATCAATAGTGTTCTTGATGCCATGCTAACTTACATGATGTCCCTTTTCCCCATTCATGGGAAGATAATCAAAAAGTTGGATGCTATCAGGAGAAACTTTCTTTGGCAAGGTAATGGTGAAGGGGAGAAAAAGTACCATTTGGTTAAGTGGGAGGTTGTCATAACATCCAAAAAAGAGGGAGGTTTAGGAATTAATAATCTGAAAGCACAAAACAAGAGCCTTCTGTTAAAATGGCTATGGAGACTGGCAGTAGATGAGCAGGGCCTATGGAAGAAAATCATCATTGCAAGACATGGTAGGGAAGGACCATGGACTACTCAGGCAGTTAAAACTCCTTATGAAAGGGGACTATGGAGGACTATCAGAAATCAGTGGCCAAAAATGTGGGGTAATTCTGTGATCAAAGTGGGTAATGGCAGAAAGACCATGTTTTGGAATGATATATGGGTGGGGCAAACACCTCTGAGGCAACAGTTTCCAGACATTTACAATCTCAATCAACAGAAGTTAGCTACTATCTCAGAGGTCACAAATGCACAAGGTTGGAATCTATCCTTCAGAAGACTCCTAAATGACTGGGAAGTGGAGAGAATGATTCAGTTCTACAATACCTTGGAACAAGCTAAGAGTCTCAATTTTGAGGAAGACAAACTATTATGGAGTTTGGACAAAGGTGGCAAGTTCAGAGTGAAAGCAGCCTACAAGATGCTGAATATCTCAACAGAAACCAAGGAATGGTGGCCATGGAAGATGATCTGGAAAGGGAAGATACCTCATAAAGTGGCCTGTTTTTCTTGGCTAGTTGCAAGTCAAGCAGTTCTGACCCAGGACAACCTTATGAAAAGGGNAAAAGATTCTCCTTGGCTTGAGCTCTGCTTCCAATACTAGGCACTTCGTCTTTGCAATTAAAATCAATGAGCTTGTTTTGAAGTTTCTTATTTGAGATCTTGTCATGGGCCTTCTAAGACTTCCAAAGCTTCATCCAAGTATTTTTATTGGAGTTATTCCTCCACGCATGCTATCACAGGCCATAATATTTCATTCTACCATATGCATTAGAGCAAAGATTCAGCACAAGGTCTCAACTTATGAGCAACTATCAGGTGAGGACATGCTAATAATCTGTTATTTAAGGTTAGCTGTAGATTCTCTGCAGCAATGCACCGCTACAGTGATATTTAATTCCCAAACTGACAACTTCTTAGCCTTGTAATAAACAAATTATCAGTTTCCAAAGGATCAAAGACTGTAAAGGTAGACCTCCTTACATAACATTAGTACTTCATTCAACAGAAAGGTGAATAGATCATAGCATAGTTAACAACAACTATGAAAGAACACTGAGCTTAAACATCTCTAGGTGAAAGCCGTAGATAATCATAGTCGTAGTGATAGGAAAACCCCATCCCCATATAGACTAAGGATCCCATATCACAGTGAGCATTAGTTGCCAGAATCATATACACACAGAGAAGTTAATACATCAAATTAACCTTCTCGATTCACATATACAATCAACATTAGTAGTCTCCAGCAAAACTATTCACAACTCGGAGTACTATGGAAGAGAAAATATCCACTTGTTTTATTGCATACCACAAAAGCATAAACAACTAATTCAAGAATTCTTGAATTGAGAAAGGAAGAACCAAAAACAGAGGTTTTCAACAGATCGCATACACACAAAAAGAGAAGGTGAAAGAGAGGCAAGATGTAATGCATCTCGAAACTAAATATAGGCAATAAACCATATTTTCATAGATAAAATCAACAACAGAAATCACGAAGAACAAAGATACAAGAGAAAGAATGAGGAATTACCATGTGGGGATACTTGTCCTCATCAACAACCCTCGTGTTTTCAAGCTTAATGTTGAGATACTGATCAACTGAATGTAGTGTTCCTCGAATAGCCAAATCGTTCTTCAGTTCGACAGTCACTTCCCTGCCCACCAGATCCTTGAAGTATGAGAAAAACAACTGGAAAACACAGTGGCCAGGGGCAAAAACCAAGTTAGAACATAGACCAAATAAATTCATGAGAAAAAAACTCAAATTAGAATTGATCAAATAAGGTAAATAAACTTTCTACACTAGAACAATCGAAGAAAAGAAAGCAGACACCAATTATATGCAAATTAGGCGTAATAAAGAGGAACATACAGCATTAAGAAAGAGGGATCAGAAAATAATACCATTTTTATCTCTCAGGAGTATCACACTGTGTTCTCTGTAATCCTTGTCAGCTATCTGCTTCAAAAAAAACTGTGAGATATTATAAAAGCTCATAATACTGTGAGGAGTTTGGAGGTGAGATATGCAGGTATTAAATCACACACAAGTTACCCTCCACTTCTTGAGAATCCTCAAGAGCTCTATGGATTTCCTCATCAACATCCTTATGCTCCAAGACCCTACTCTCCGCCCATCATCTCCCTTAACCCCCTTACCACCCCAAACCCTCGCCCCCAACCTATAAACTAAAACTCAAAATAGCAAACTATAACACACCTCAAAATCCCATTTGTTTAGACTAAATTGCATATAAAGGGGACGTTATTCAAATACTTGTTTCGGTTGATTAGGAAATGAAATCAACTGTAAATTTTCACTTCCTACAATCCCAAATTCTGGAAAATAACAACAAAAATGAAAAAAAAAAGCATCTTTCACGGACTTATTTATTTCTCCTAATCTTAAATATTAACAAAACTTGATTATTTCCAGCATAGTACACATCATCACAGCTTAAAAAGCAATCTATTACAATCTATTCCATAAGACGCCAAGCAAAAACCACAAAGGAACTTGAAAAATCGAAGTCGAGGATTTGTTTAGGGTGCGTAGCAATACAAAACATGGCATTAAAAACAGAAATTCAGAACTATTACGAGGAAGAATTAGGGTTTTTTTTCGTTACAGAGATATCTAAAGAGGAGAACTTACAGTTCGATTTCGCCGGAGGTGGAAGTGCGTCGTACAGCTGAAAGGGGAGACTACTTTAGCTGCGTCCGAATTTGGACTCAATTTGCTTGAAAACCTATATATATATGTATGATATTTGTTTGAAAATACTTCATTTTTTATATAATTTATATAATACTTATTTTTTTTCCTAAGATAGATTAAAAGTTATTTTAACTATATCAATTTTTCTTGAAATAATAAAAAACTTTCTAAAAGAATTTAGAAAATAATTTTAATCAAACAACCGAATATATTAATAGAAGATCTTTTGCTACTTTTTTGTTATTGCTCTCATCTATTTTGTTCGCCCGCCTTTATAGAAGTAAGGAGTGTGGTGAGATAGATAGACGTTCAATCATGTCACAGCTAGATATGTTTGTGTTATAGAATTATTTAAGTATAATAAATTAATACGAACAAGCTCGAACATACTCCTTTCTTTTGGTTGTTATGTTGCGTTTTTCGAGAATCAATTTGACTAATTTTCAAAGCTAAATTAGATTACGTTAATTTGATATTTAAAATAAATTTTAGATATTCAAAAACTATACGAAAAGTACCATAGATTGCAATTTTTCTATATCTAGATAGACGTTCAACATTTTATTTCCTTTCATTATAACTCAACCAAAAATAAATGTAATTTGTGTTGTTTTATTTTTCTTTTTTGTAATAAAGGAAATGAAAAACATAAGAAAAGACTAAATGATTTTTTTTTATAATAATTAAAAAGCTTTGGGTTTTTGCTGCAAAATTATTTTTTTTCTCTTTTATTGAGATAAAAAAAACTATTGGAGTGAAGTGAAACTGTTGATAGAGAGAGGAGAAAGCACAAGAAATGATGAGCACCAAGGTTCTGAATTAATAAAGTTAGGGTAAAACTATGAGGTGCTTGGTTCAAAATTAAGCGAAGGCAAAAAAAAATTGGAGAAATTAAGATCTCTTAGCCACTTAATAAACCTAAGAAAATGACATACAAAAAAATTCATGCAGACCTAATTAAATATGGAATGACAATACACCAAATAAAGCAAATAAATTACATGTTCAGCTGAAAAATCAAGGGCCAAAATAACAAATAAATAACTGAAGGAAGTAAAAGAGAACCTTATGAACAAAGAGTTAGAAGCTGTCTATCAAGACCCTCAAGTAGCACGAACCATACACAAATAAACATTTACTAGGAACAAGATAATATATAGATGATTACAACTATAGCAATGACACTGACAGACCCAAATTTACATCTATGTCAAACTACAGCCTGCATCATGAAGTTACAACTTCAACTACAATCTTTGTTTCACGCGTCGACCATTGAAATCACCGCCGTCAAGGACAAGCCCATTCCCTAGCTTGTTGGTGATGCTAGAATGTTCATTTACCCTAGCAACATACTCCAACAGTTCTGTGAGGACATTAGGACAACTTTCTCTCAGATAGTCAAAACCATCAGTTTGCATTACAGCTGCATAAAAAGGATTCTATGATCAATACCGATTAATAACATAACTCTGGCATTTGCATGAGCCAGATGAAAATTCACTTTTGTTTCTGCAATGCTTCAATTCAACCATATGCATGGAAACAACATTTTTCTAAAGAAGCAGTAAAAAATTCCCCCACATGTAAATTTACTTCCAAAAAATGTTTTTGGCAGCAAAATCACTTTTAGGAGGGCAGCAACACATTCAAAACAAGCGAATGAAGGTCAATCAGAAACAACTCTCATAGCCAATTCTAGTAAACAGCAGCAAAAAAATGGAGGGAGAGGGCAGGTGATGGACCTTAAAAGAAAGTATTGTAAGTATGGCCTTGAAGACCTATTTGGTTGACCAATCAAGTTAATTCCATGACCCCCAGTTGACAAATGACAACAACAAACTGTAGAGTAGCAAGCCCTATTTCGCCTTTTTTTTCCTTGTTGGGCCTAAAGCTGAACCCCTTTAGAACAAGGACAAACAATAGAGTTTCATTTCAGGGCATACTTAGTATAGACTGCAACGGTAGCCAGACATCTCCCCTTCCAAGTTCAACTTACGGACAATACTTTTAGCACATAAAGAGAATTGTTGAAAATGCGATTAGAACTAAAATTTCACTTAAGAGAGATTAAACACGCATGAAACACATCTCTATTACAGAAAAAAAATTAAAAAGGGGAATTAAATCTTCTAAGAATTATACTTAGAAGAGATTATTTGTAGATCATGGTGAGAAAAGTATAAATGTAAACTTGCCACAAAAACTAAAGTACTTGAACCAAATAATTGAACTGAATCCCAACTTTGATGTAACATTTTTTTAACATAGGTTGATTAGAAGATAAAGGAGCACCTCTTAGATTTTCTGGCATGGCAACAAATTTGAGACAGACAGATTTCAGCTGGAAACAATGGTGCTGTTCAGCCAGGGCTAAAGTGGTTGCAACAGTATTAATAGCAACTTCCTCACACAGGTTAGCCTCACAGAGCAACCTGAGCCTATCTAACCCATAACAGTCAGCTGCCGCAAGCAGATGTTGAGACATCAAGGTTGATGCCCATTTTGTGTTCAACCCTGTGAGTTCTTCCATGTCCGGCAGTACGTCCCAGTACATGAAATGAATAAGAGCCTGTCATCAACATACACGAGAATTAAGCAAATAACACAAAATTAAATCACAATGTTAAATGAAAAGAGAGAATGTCACATCAAAATTGCAACCAAAAAAAAAAAGTTTTAGTGCAAAAATGAACTCCAGGTATGGCTTCTCTATCTGCATCCTTTCAGCGACTTAGCTTGTTGTTGATATCATAACAAAATTAAACAGCTTCAATGACTATGCCAGATATGCAATATTTTTTTTCTCTGACAATGGAACCCGCAGCCGAAGATATGCATGTTAATTAAAGCATGTAATCAAGAGCGGGTTCTTAAGAAATGAAGAAAAATAAATAAATAAATATGTAATGCCAGGAAAAAGTAAATATAAACTTACACAACAATAATATAAAAAGGAATTAGAAAAACTACACTTACAATATGTGAAAAAAAATTATAAATCAAGTTCAAAACCGAACTTAAATTTCTAAATCAAATGTAAAGATAAATTTTATGTATTTATACTCTCCTACTCCTAACCATACAAATACATCCATAATAATTTATTGAGATTTGATGTATCACCCAAGCCAATATATAGTAAATAGGCAATGATGTGCACCTTCAGCGCCTCGGTGCCTACACTGGAACAGCACCAAAAGGGAGGCAAAATGCCTAGCTTATGTTGTGTCTAACCTCAAGACTTAAAAGAGCCTCGAGTGAGCCTTTAAGAACATTGATCATGCCTAAAAGTAGGGATCAGATCAATGCCTAAAAGAAAGAGGCAGAAAAATAACAAATAAATGGAGCATTGAAAAAATTGCCTGATCACACTGTGATAGAAGACGCAATGACAACTGAGAGAAAAGACGGATGAGAAGTTCTGTAGTAGTATAGCTTGGCAGATTATTATATTCAGCAGGTGGTATCTTGAAAATTTACAGATTGTGTTAATGATAGTACACTACAAGCAGTCAAATAAAGATAAGGGCAGGAAAGGGGTGGGAGGTAGTACAAGCCTTTGACCTTAAAAATTGGGGCTTCCATGTCTTCTACTTTTATATGCTCTGTATTTTGATCCTTCATTGGACCAAAAAGTTGTGCTCTGAACACAGGTGACCTTGCAGCAAGGACCAATTTGTGAGCAGCAAATACCTCTCCATTAACGTCGAAATTCACATCAGTATCCTTCCCACTTTCAAGGAGCTGTCCAAAATGCAGTCCAATATCTGATGGAGATAGAGGGATGGAGTAAGTTTTAGGTCCTTCGGTGTGAGACCTCACTACACCAACACAGCAATGAACTTGAAGGCAATCATCCTTCAGGTAGTCTGATGATTCTAAAGCAGTTCTTTTATAGAATCGCTTATATCCCCTGCAGAACCCAAATTCGGTCATGTAGATTATTACACACTGCATGTTGAATAAAAGGAGTGTTCCAAAACAATGCTAGAGAAGTGAAGATGTGAATTAAAAACTTCTAGTCAAATCTTGCTAGTGAATATTCTGGTATGAAGACTGAAATGCTATAATTCTAGCTAAGAATTTCAATCTACAAGAAAACCACCACCAAGCTTCAACAGACTTCAAAAGCTCATATGAAACACAAACAGTATGCCGTTTCGTAAGTCGAGTAATGAAAATAGAAGTTACAATAATAAGACTGAATATAAGTATGTAAAGGTTATGGAGACGATGACTAATGAGACGTGCAAGGATAATGCTGCCTGCAGTTTCTTATAGTAAAAGTTCAGCAAATCTATACATAAAGACATGATTAAAACAGTTGGTTGTCACAAAAGCACAAGTGTATCACAACACAAGCCCATATATTTGAAGGATGCCAGTCACTAGCCAGTACTAGAAAATCTTCAAGAGTCTAACTTTGAGCACACAGGAAAAAGTTAACATTTTGGTCATTTCATTACTATGATAATATTTGTCTCTATTTATTATACAACCATATACATAAAATCTTCAACTTTGTGTCACATATAATCAAAATGGAAAATTGAAAAGGAAGGAAAAAGTCAGTGGGGAAAGAATATGATCAGTAAAACACATGGATTGTTTAGAAATGTGTTGCCAAACCAGAAATGCCTAAGAAATGTGTCAAGGTTTGTCGAGATTTAAGCAGAAAGCACAATCAAAGGGTGCTTCTTTAACCAATAAAAAGACCAGATGGAAAATATAAGAGAACATATGTGCAATGTAAGGAAATAACCATGAGAAAAAAGAAACCGACTATATTGCATTGAACTAAAGCATGTGAAGTAAGAATTTGTAAACCAAGTTCAAAAATGAAGTTAAAATTGTGATTCAATTTTAAAAAAATTACAAGTTTGTAATATTAGAATTATTTATTAAATGTGGAGTTGATATTAAATATTTATTACGTTTTAGTAAAACGGGTTGAATGTTAGTAGTTGTAGGACAAGACACAGACGGTGTATTTGTGTGGATTCCATATGGGCCTATATCCCTTTCATGTCGTGTGTGGGCTGGCAATAGTGTAGGACTATTGAAGACTAATGAGCCTTTAATGGGAATGCGTCTTAGGTTAAGCCCGAAGAGGGGACCTAACCTCATATTTATAGGCTTAAAAGCCTTAACCTAGTGTGCCTCCCCATTACGAGTTCACTAGTTTTCAACAGGCTTACACTATTGACAGCCCACACATATGACATGAAATGGATACAGGCCCAAATAGAATCCACACAAAAACATGGTATTTCTTGCCCAACAACTACTAACATTCAACCCGTTTAACTAAAATGTAATAATAGGTTAATGTTGTCCATTACGAGCTCACTAGTTTTCAACAGGCTTACACTATTGACAGCCCACACATATGACATGAAATGGATACAGGCCCATATAGAATCCACACAAAAACATGGTATTTCTTGCCCAACAACTACTAACATTCAACCCGTTTAACTAAAATGTAATAATAGGTTAATGTTGTCCAAGTGGGAGAATGTTAGGATTATTTTTTAAAAGTGGACTTAACATTAACTTATTACGGTTAAGTAAAATGGGTTGAATGTTAATGATTGTTGGACAAGAGACAGGTTGTGTATTTGTGTGGATTTCATATGGGTCCGTATCCATTTCCTGTCATATGTGTAGGCTTGCAATAGTGTAGGCCTGTTGAAAACCAATGAACCCATAATGGGGAGGTACACTAGGTTAAGGCTTTTAAGCCTATAAATATAAGGTTAGATCCCCTCTCCGGGGTTAACCTAAGACGCATTCCCATACGGCGTAGACTGTCATAATCTTAAGTAGAGGAAGATTTAGTCTAGCTCGTCTTCAGTTGTTCATGGCTATGGTGGATAAAAGTATGCACCTCTTTGCTGTGTATTTCACAATCTATATAGGTGTTCTCAATCTATGTAATTACTAGTAGTTGTTTTTAAAGTTTGTTCTAACATGTAATTCACATTGAGTGACTAATTCTCCAAATCTAATATTTTAATATATAGTACATATTCGCTAATTGATCAATAAAATATCATATCCATAAAATTTTCAATTCATTAACAATTAATTTTTAAGTTTGTCAGCTACATTTTTTAGCCGAGGATCTATTGGAAACAGCTTTTCTACCACGGGAAGGTGGTAGGGGTGAGGTCTAATTACATTGAGGTGTGTTATTGTTGTTGCTAGCTACATTTTGATTGAGCCAAAGCTGCCAACATCACATTTTAGCATGTCCACTGCAGTGAAATGTCATCTAAACATAGAAAAGTGTTATTCCTAGAAATTGAGGAACTTATCCATTATTATGGCACAGGAGAATGTCACGTTGTTACTTAATCTTTTCTTCTTACAAGAATATTATATATGAGCAAGTATTGCTTACTTCCTTAATCAGAAAGGATTGAGGTCGGGAAATCCTAACCACCAAACAAGGAGTAAACTAACCAATTAATCGAGTCTCAACGGGAAAGGATCATGGGGTCAGGGAAAATCATAACCAACCCACAACAAGCACGGTATAGTACATGAAACTCACCACATGCTTCCACGGTATTTAAGAGTGTACGGTCCACTCTCCAACGCTCTCCCAAAATGGCTATGCACTTTATGCCTACTCTTACCACTCTGATCAATCAGCGTCAGCTCAAAAAGAGCCCTCACATCCGTCCCTTCGCTGGCTAGAGCAATAAACAACGACACATACGTTGAATTATCTTCAGTACTCTTCCCATCAGGATAGAAATAAATCGCCCACGTATACCCACCTACCATAAACGTATCGGAAGTGATGTACTTCCCAATCCCAATCCCTTTAGACAACGAATACCCATTAATCTTAAAATCATGAGAGCCATTCACCGTCTCCGTCACCGATGTTGATGTGGTCACCGCAGATGATGATGAAGATGAGGACGATGAGGAGGGTTTGGCAATTGCCTCTGTTTCAACCCTTCCCATGTCCACCATACGTGCAAATTTCAACGATAACCACCTCAATCAGTCAATTTTTTTCTAATTGAGGTAAATTCAGAAATGTGGATCGATCAGATCTAGGGTTTAGAAAGAGAAATTTGTAGGAAATGAGCTGCGTTAGGGCAGGGAATTGGGGTTTATCGGCGAAATTGATGGTAGATTTCTACGGTGGAGATGGAATCTAGGCTCTGTAAATTAGGGGTTGTGGAATTTTCTAGGGTTTCGTGAGAAATGGAAGAAGAAGAAATGGAGTAGATGAATGATTTATATATATAGTTGTGCCAGAAAATGGTGGATTAAGTAGTGGGAAGGTGGTGCATATGATTGAGTTGTAAATGCATAATGTAACCGTTGGGTCTAAAAGGAGCTGGCCATTAATTACATCATATCTCGAAAGATTTAAAATTATAATAATCTTGAAATTTTTAGAATTTATAAATACATATTTTTCACTCGATATATAAGTTGTATATTAGATATATGTTATGCATTAGATACATGACTATACGCCTAATTCATATTGATTGAGGTTTGAAATAATTAGAGTTATGTATCAATAATAAAATTTATATCAGATACATTGTACACAAATATAATTGTACAATGTATGGAGAGAGAAGGAAAAGGGGATTTTTTGTAATTAATTCAAATGATATGAACTTTTAAGGATTATGTTATGTCGTGTAATTATATAATTTTTGCATAAATTATATATTAGTTATATATGTATTAATTATTTTACGTTTTATATTGCATAAAAAAGTAACTTATATGTGTGTTAATTATTCAGATATCTAAATAGCAAATTAGATAAAATATTGATTTTGTACATTTATAATTTGTTTTTTTAACTAGCTATCAAACTTAGTATTACTATTTATGCAAGATTTAATACATTTCATAACTTACCTAATTAAATCATGCATTAGTAATATACTAAGTTTGGTAGTTAATTAGGAGATAAATTATTTATATATAAAATTAATGTATTATATTTGATTTGCTATTTAAAATTGCACATAATTAATATATGTATAAGAGAAAATTATGTATTATTTTTATTTTACTAGAATAGAAAATAGAATTATTAGTATATTTTTTTATAAGAGAAGAGAGCAGAGGTTATTGGTTGGTTTAACATATTTTATTTGATCAAAAAAGATACAGATTTTTTTATATATATACTAAAAGTGATATAAATTATACCATTTATGAAATTATATCATTTATGTAATTAATTTGTGAATTTGTGTGCGCTTCGCGTGGTTATAATATATCAATAAAGTGTTTAACTAGTAGGTAGCCGAATTTCAATGAAGTCATAAATTACTATTTTGAACCAATGAAAATTGTAAATTACAATAATCAGATATTCATACAAAATATAAAATAAAAAAGAAATCACTAAAATAACATACAAAATAAAATAATACAATATTATTCTTACGACTTTAATCATTAAAAGTAGAAAAAAAAATACGACATCACAGCACCACTAACATTTTTAGTAAAAAAAAAAGTAAGAAGGACAAAACAAACTTAAAACAGAAGTCTTGAAACATCTCCCCATCAACAAAACATGTATATTGAAAAATGAGTGGTCGATTAATTCTAATTTGGTCATGTTAGTATATTTAATTAATTAAAGAATATATGAATAACATAATATATATATCTTGTGTTTAAATTTATTGTTCATTTTATTTAATCCTAATTAAATTAACATGTGTTTTACTTTATTAAATCACATAATTATGAAAATTACATTAATTTTGTATATACACATGGTGTGGATAAGTTTTCACCATTTTCTAAACGTTTCTCAATACTTTCTAGTTTCTCCTCCATTAATTCTCTGCTGCTTCCTCAAATCATTTAAATACGCACATAAGAATTTGAATACAAAAAGATTTACTAAAATTAGTATTATTTTACTAAAAATAATTTATTCTATTCATATTTTCTTGTTTCAAATATATTACAATGATAAGCAGGGGCGGACCTACCTTGTTGCAAGTGGGTTCATATGAATCCACTTCGTTGAAAAAATACATGGTATATACATATATATTCAATCTGTTTTTCTGAAACAAAACACACTATATAATTAATTTGACCCCACTTAAACCAATAGTAACACGTAGCGCAGCGGCAAAGTAGCTACAATTTGAATGATTTATCGCGGGTACGATTTCCACCTACAACATTTAATACTTGCTTCATTTTTTTTTATATGTTGAACCCACTCGGTAAAATTTTTGGGTCTGTCACGATAAGTGTTTTGCTACAATCAATTTATCTTACTCATAGGGTCTAGAATGGACAATATCTATAATATTATCGAGATAAAAAAATAGATCCTTCTCATTAATCGTTTTAAATACTATCAAATTAAGGATTTATCATAAAAATATATATAGTGTTTAATTTTTATTTTAAGAAAAGGTCTACAAGTGATTTATCATAAAATATATATAGTGTTTACATTTTTATTTTAAGAAAAGGTCTACAAGTGTTTACGCATTATGATCTAGTATATTTAATGAATTTAAAAACAAAATAAGAACTTGCCTTCTTTTTATTTTTTTTGTACAAAAGGATAGTAATATATTATAATTTAATATGCATCCGTACAAGATAGTGACAGCGTATGACTACTGCTATCATGCGGAAAGGAGGGGGGGATTACTTAGAGTATTCGTACTACTGGGCGTTAACCGCCTAACTTATGTTTGATCGGTTGGTAAATGAACTTCTATTGTTAAGATAAATTGTTTTAGTAATCATTTTGAGCTTAAATCTTTTCCTTGTTACAAAATAAAATAATAAACAATTTTATAGCATATAATTGTCATAAATCAATTAGTATAAAATTTAAAACTCTATTCGAACTAAGCAACCAAAAATGGGGAAAAAATCAAAAACCTTATGAACATGTTAGCATATTTGAGATCGAGAAAGATCTTAAAATAGAATTGTATATTACACACAAGTCTTGATACAATTGGGATGCCATTTCCCATTAAAAGAACTTATAATAACCAATCGACATCAACACATATGAAATAAGGCGAGTCTAGATGAAACTACACCAAGGATTTTTGTGTCCCAAAAATTTCCGACTACAAATCTCTATCGTCTAAAATTAAAAACAACCAAATATGTTTATGAAATATTTGCATAAGATACCACTAATAATAAAATGTAATTTCACAAAATTACAAAAATGAACATATATAAAAGGATGCAAATCATCAAAATTGTTCTTCATTCAATGATGAGACAATGTCATCAAACAATACTTACCTCATCCGGCTGTAGAAGATGAAGGGAAAAAGTAGAGACAAATTTAGAAAGGTTGGAGGAAAAAAAGTTGGGAAAAAGCGTTTTGATGAACCGTTGCATCTTTTATGCATTTGACTGCACAACTGTTTTCTGGCTTCTCAAAAGACCTGCTACTTTTAAGAATTTTAAAATTAGAAAAAAGACCAAAAAAAACTAAAAAAAAAAAGAAAGAATCCTGCCATTGAAGAGTGCCATATCATCATTTTGATATTTAGCTTTATAAAGATATATAGATTTATGTAAATATAACCGAAAGTAGCAGCATTTCAGATTCTACATTGGACAAATTACCGCACAATAATATTTTGTTTTCTTGGTGTAAAGGAGAGTCAGTGTGAGAGAGGAGCGAATCAAGATAACATAACCTCTTTCATCAAAAAATTATATTATACATAAGTTTAATACTATTTTTTCTATCATAGAAATTGAATTTTCTTAAATTGTTCATATATCTATCTTTTTATATTCTAAATTCATTAGTGGGAATTTTTACTTCACTATTGTGTAAATGTATTTTGTTTTCTTAGTGAAATTACATGGTCATCTCAACAAGTTTGGGGGCCTAAAACCAAACATTATAAAGAGGCCCTATTCTTTTAGTTTTTGTTTAAATGCCCTATTTGTTTAGTTGATAAATATAAATTGAATAATTATAATACACTAGTGTAATCCTACAAATGAGGTCTAGAGAGGCAGGATATATGTAGACATTATGAAGTAAGAATGCAAATAATGTAAATTTTCAATGAAAATTATATAATATAAAGTTAGAATAATAAAACATGACTCAAAATTTAAAAAAATATGATGATATTAAAATAGTGTAGCGATGAATTTGATAAGTTGATAAATAATATTAAAATAGTGTTGATTAGTTTTAGTGCTTGAAATTTAAATAAGACACCAAAAACAAATTTAGTCTTTTTATAAACCCACAACAATAGATATCACATAATGTAGAATGTTTGAACGTTTGACAGACTTAAGAATATTCAATAATAAAAAGTAAGTATAAGAACACAATATTGTTGGTTCATGATAATCGTCAAAATATAAATGAGCTAGAAAACAAAATAGATAGCCATATGCAAAATTAGAAGGGATACTACAATTAACTAGCCACATGAGAATCTAGAAAAGACACTACAATCAACTAAACAATATTCAATTTCTCAATTATATTTTCTATACAAAAAATTACTTTCAAATTTATCAGTACATGAATTTTTTTTAACAATATATATACATATACATTAGTGGTTTAGTGGCCTTATGGCCCAGAGGGCCCTGAGTGTAAAGAAGAGTTTTAAAACGTTAACTCGTTAATATTACAGTCTTATCAGGTGTTATTGGTTTCAAAATTGTGATCTAAATTATTATTATTATTATAAAATGATATAATTCTTTCAAATTTAGTGTTCCTAAAATGTTTATCCAAATAATTACAATATCAAACACTATGGAAACTAGTAACAAAAGTAAATTATCAACGCATAGCTAGGTCAAAGAGAAACTTGGTAAAATATTGAGGACACACTTTACTTTGCTTTTGCAATTATGGTTGTATAACATCAACAAAGAATTGTGCTGAAATGGTAAGTGTAATGGCGAATTCAGAATTCTTGACTTGTGGGTGCTCACTTTTTTAAAATATAAAATTACTATAAATCACATAATATAAGTACATAATTATTTAAACGCTATATTAAACATTAATGAGAAAAAATAAGATTAATTCTACCATTGAAAGAAAAAATCAGTTTTTGAAGAAGTTTTTTTTAGCTTGCAGGTTTTCTTAGCCAAATAGCCAAAATTTCTCAAGAAAAATAAGAAAAGTAATTGGACATGACTTTTAAATTTTGTCATCTCACAAGAAATTCATTAAACATAAAAGATATTAAGACTAAAAGTTAAGTATACAAAGAAAGTAAAAAGAAAAAAACATGTGAGTTTATTCTGAGAGGGAAAGAAAAAAATAGCAAATGTGTAATTAATTAGTTGTTATTGGCGAGAATCGAACCCTTAACTTCCTCTAAACACAAAGTCTTCAAACTAGCCACACATTCAAAGCACCCATTCGGAGATTTGTTCATTGGTGCTGAATGTTTAATACAGTCAATTTTTAAAGAAATTGATTTATATATAAATAATTTTGCGTCGAGATTAATAGGTGATTGAGCACCCGAAAGGGTGTATGTGGATCTGCCCCTGGTTAAGTACTCATCCTTACTAGAGGTTTCGAGTTCAGGTTTGAGTCCCCTGGTATGTAATCATCTTTGTTAGGGAGCGCTTTATCACCTAATGTGAGACTTTTCGATGTAAATTTAAATTTAATCGAGCTGCAATATAAATATCGAACGCCAAATAGAATTAAGGTTGTATAACTAAGCACATAACGTGTTGAAGCACAGAGAGGACAAATGCCCACTGCTTTATATTATATTGTGGTCACAAATGGTTTGATTTTTTTTTAACAAAATAAAATAAAATAAATGAGATAGAGATTTTTAATTTTGTACCTGCTATCTACTACTATGTCAGACCTTTCCTTTTCTCTTTTTTATATATTTCCTATTTCATCTTATGCTAAGTTTTATATAAGCGTGATTTTATTATTTTGCAAACAATAAAAAGATTAAAGTGTAAATCAATAAAAAAAATCTAAAACAAAATGGAATATAAATCACACAGTAGCATACATTAAAGTTGCAACACCAAAAACTCTTCAAATGAAGTGAACACTATAAGGAATTACTTACCATCCTAATTTAAGAGAAAAAAAATATGAAACTTATAATCTTAAAATAAATTTTAAAAACTTTTATGCTCATTAATTATTTTATTAAGAATTTTTTAATTATTATTTTATTAAGAATAACATGAAAATTAAAGTTAAAATATTACGAAATATAAAAAGATACTATCTCTTTGAGATTTAACGTAAAGGAAAATATATTACAGACGAATGAGGTACTATTTTTTTTTTTATCATTTGGAAGTACTAATACAATTGATTATTTTTTTTATCCCCATTCTACCTGAAGTATTTCTTAATTCTTTTCTCCTGATGTTTTTTCTCATTTACAAAAAATTTAATCTTAATACTGAATATCATTAAATATATATTATATATGCTGGAAAAAGTATAAAATTTAATCGACCACCTAAAACCTCAGAGATACTGTACACTCTATGACTTTGGAAGATGCATGCAAGGCCATCTCCAACCCTACCCTCTATATTACTCTTCAAATATAGAGTTCTCTATTTCTTCAGGCAATTAACTCCAATTCATTTCTTTATTTTACTCTCTAAAAAAATCTTCTTCTCTCTTTTCAATATTAATTTATTATTTCTATTTCATTTTCTTATTTTATAATATAAATTATTTCTTTTTTATTTCCAAACAATCACCCTATATAAATTTTTTTTCAAATTCATTATTTAATATAAAATTATGTTTTATTCTAAATCTCTTAATAACATAAACTGCAAGCAAATATTTATATATTATACATATTAATGGATAATTCAAATAAAATTAAAAGCATTAATGATACAATTACACAAACATTACATAATACGCAAATTT
Source organism: Solanum stenotomum (assembly GCF_019186545.1). NCBI lineage: Eukaryota > Viridiplantae > Streptophyta > Magnoliopsida > Solanales > Solanaceae > Solanum > Solanum stenotomum. Next base: position 2,806,618 of record NC_064288.1, on the reverse strand, counting down.
CAAAATTATTAGTGCATTGCTCTCATAAATGTTTTATTAATACATTATGGAGTTCAAAATGAGCATTTTGCGCATTCTTTTATTTGTATAATCATGTTATGTATTGTATTTTTAAATTAAAAATTTCATCTTATCATACAAATTTTTGTGCATTCTTCATAGTGAAGAATAATAATAATTTCAAATTATATCACTTAAATTGACAAAAAAAAATTAAAAAATTGAAATATTAGTATTAATTTAGAAGGAAAGTAGTATATATTAAATAATATATGTTTTTTAAATGATATATTACATGTTAAAATATTACGAATATTAGATTTATTTAATGATCTTATTTGATTTATAATATGTTAATTACATTTATAATAAAAATAATAATAAAATAATCAAAAAGTGAAATTGAGAGTATGAATAGTAGTTCTCCAAATAGATCAACTATCAAACATGGTACTTTCTCTGTCCCAAAATAAATGTCACTTTAGTAAAGAAAAAAAAAAGTCCCAAAATAACTATCCTCTTAAGCATTGAAGACACAAATTAATATGTTTTTTCTTATTATATTCTTATTAGGGGTGTGGAAAAATTGATTGACTGATAAGTCGAATCGAAAAAGTGCTATTGGTTTTGGTTTTTAAATATTGGTTATTGGGTAAATCGATAACTCATTAAGATTGTAGTAATTTACTTTATCCGTACATAAATATTTAATATTAATCACAATACGTTACCCTTTAGTCTTCAATTTACACTTTACAATGTTTGAGTTCATAACTTCATTATATAAATCGTCAAAAACCTAAAGTAAGAACCCTATTCCTCTTAATTTCTCTTTGTGTTATACTTGTATAGTTCTTTTCATCTTAGTTATTACTATTTCTATTTTATGAACATTAGTAAAGTTACATTATTTACTTGTCGTGTTAAATTGTTGGAGAAATCATATATTGATTTATAAGCATTTTCGTATTGGTTAAATCGAAAATCGGACCATTAAGGACCAAAACCGATAAATCAAAAATCGATAAAAAAATAACTTATTGGTTTGATTATTGATTTAACGTATTTAAAAATCGAAAATCGATAATACATAAAATTGAATTGAACCGAATTGATCTATGCACACTCCTAACTCTTACTCTCCATCTTCATAATAATGTTCATTTTTCAAAAGACATTTATTAAATAAGAATAGTTAAGTAAATTACACGTTATATTTTTTGATTTCATAAAAAAACATATATTTTGTTAAAACACATTTATTTTGAGATGGAAGAAATATTACTTATACAAAATTTAAGATTTACATAACGCATCTCCAAATCACATTTATATTTGAGCTCGACTAAGTTTGAATTTGTGCTAAAAAATCTTACCTTTCCAATAAAGGTGATTACGTATCGACTCAAACTCGAAACCTCTCTCTATCCATAAGTACTTTACCTCAAAACTTCTAATTAAAAATGAAGAAGAATTTGCCACTTCACCTCAACTTACCCTCTTTAGAGATGTGAATAGAAAAAGAAGTATTTTCAGATCTGTTTGGGAAAATGCATAAGTACCCCCCAGACTATGCCCAAAATCCCTGAGACACACCTAACCTTTACTAAGGTCCTATTACCTTCCCAAACTTATTTTTTAATTAATTTTCTACCCCTTTTCGGCCTACGTGGCACTATTCTTGAAAAAATTGTCAACACGCGTTGGGCCCACAAGATAGTGCCACGTAGACAAAAAAGGGGTAGAAAATTATATATAAAATAAGTTCGGAGGTAATAAGACCTTAATAAAGGTTAGGTGTGTCTCAGAGATTTTAGGCATAGACTGGGGATACTTGGATTTGATGTACTTGAGCTGAGGGTCTTCCGGAAACAGCCTCTCTACCTCCACGAGGTAGTGGTAAGATCTGCGTACACTCTACCCTCCCCAGACCCCACCTAATGGGATTTCACTGGGTATGTTGTTGTTGTTGTTGTTTGGTAAAAAATGAAAGATGTTCAATTGGGTGGACCAAAAGGCTGTATTATTAAATCTCCACCACAAGTCTTTAAGAAGAATCCAAAAACATAGAAAAAGTTGAAAGCTGAATTTTTGTCTAGATTCAAGAATCCAACCAAAAAGATGTAACCCCTAATTTCTCAAGGGCCATTAAGTTTTGTAAACCACCAAATTGCAATAAAATCTTAGGGAACTTGAGGTGAATAGCAGGATAAGCCCCTCATGCTGTGACTATCAATAAATCAACCATAAAGAAGAGATTTTTGGGTCAGAAACTCAAGTTTCTGAGTTGGGTTTCTCTTAAACATGGTTGAACGTTGTCTTATGGCTTCTCATGGTTATCCTCCTTGCCTTTTTTCACCTCCAGAATTGAAGGTTTTAAAGGTAAGCTAGTTTTATAACTCTTTTATGAGTTTGATTTTTAGTTATTGATTGATTGATTAGATTAGATGATGGGGTTTTATTTATTTTCATATTTCTTTTGTGTCAATTTTTACTTGTTTTGATGTTCATAGTTTTGTTTTGTGTTGTTTTTCCTGGAAATTCTGGGCTTTGCTGGTAAATGGGGTTCAATTGTTAAGGTATGGGATATAATAATATGATTATTTTCTTTAAAAAAAGAGAGGCAATATTTGATCATGTAGTCTGATCTAGATGACCGTTCCATTGTTGGTGATGAACGTAGTGAGATTATGTTGTCATTCGAATTTGGAGGTGCAGTGATCAGCATCTATATATTAAAACACACCTCGAAGCTGATTAGGCCATCTATCGGTTGTTATTTTTTCTACATGTACTGTGACCATCTATGTATTAAATCATACATAGTTAAGTAGATGGTAATGGTTCACGTAAGAAAAGGGATTAAGTGATAGTTGGCCTAATCAACTTCGAGGTGTGTTTTTTAATACAAAGATGGTGATAGATCAGGTAGGAAAAGGGAATAACTTATACCTAGGGTGTGAAACTCGTGAAAAAAGTGACAATTCAAACGTGTTTTTGACCATTTACTCAGTATTTTTATTTTTATTTTGTTTCTAAATCTTCTATACATACATATAGTTTGAGTGCTACTTGTTTATATGCTGGTTTTCTCTATATCTGATTCCACAATATGCTAAGATGGTTGAAATGAAAAAATCAGTAGTTGTAGTTATTATCTTCCTTGCTTCCTACAAGCCTGGAGCGTATTCAAATATATTGTTGGATTATCCGACTTGAAAAGGAAAACATCCATACTTATCATCTTGTTTTCCTATAATAGAAGCATATTCTTTGTAATTAGAGATGTGTTATTTGCATTAGAGTTGCAACTTTTTTGTGGATTTGCTTTAATTTTGAGATACCAAGTGACATGCACCTAAGATATCCTAGGTGTAACAATCTTATATCTCCGCGTATATAAGCCCTGCTTCAGATATTTGTTATTCCCTGTTATTTAAAGAATTGTCAAGTTGTCTGACAATTGATGAGCAGTTTATCACTTTAGTAGTCTACTCTGATCTTTAACTTCAAGTGATTGTAGACCCACTAAAATGGTATGCTTTCTTTTTAATTGCAGGATAGTCTTCCTTTTTTTCCTATTCCTGGAGTGAATCAAGATATTGCGAAGTCAAGTTGTGCTAGCGTAAGGTTTAATCAAAGACTGGATTTATGGAAACCGATGAGTCGGTTATTGGCAGGCAATCCCTTTGTCAGGATCCTATCAACCGCTGAAGGACCAGAACTCATAGATGCACGAGGTTCATAGTTCACACTACCTCAAAATTTTGCTTAAATTTTGAGTTTTAAATTGCTTGATTATCTTAGATGGATCGTTACTGCTCATGAAATCTTTTTAATACTGTACCGTACTGATAATACCATCTTGCATGTGATGGTCTGTAGGGAGAGAGAGAGAGAAACAACAAATGCTTTGAGGATATCTCTATCTCAATCCAAAAAATAAAAAAGAAGTGCATCAATACTATGTATTTTTGGTGTAAAGAAGAGGGTATAGAAGAAGTTGAACAGTTAGTAGACTTTTTAGGATCTTTGTAATTACTGCAACTTTCTACTGTTTTTTGGAGGTTGCCAGCGTATCTGTACTGCTGAAGAATACAGCTTTACCTTTATCAAAAATACTGTACCATACTGATAAACTCTATCTTTCCTGCAGACGATCACTTGAACTCAGTGCTCTTGAGCTTTGGGATTGCTGAACAATGCACAAGGCAGGAGAATATTTTGAAGTACCTTAGATCTGGATCAAACGATGTAGAAAGCGGTGAAATAGATATATCTACACTCTTTGATCTAATGGGACCACTGGTACATGCGATAAACATGCATCAACAACAATTTTCTTCTTATCTCGAACAACAGTCTCATGATGCTAAGTCTAAGCCATCTCTTGTGTATCCAAGTGCTGCGCTCCACCTATGGGAACCTTCTTCAAATTTGATAGGATTCAATTCAGGAAAAATGATTCATTCTGATGGCCGTCTATTAGTTAGTGGCGCCACTGCTAGCATTGAGATGAAGGACATACTTTCAATCATCTCCGAGTTCTACTTCTCAAAAGACTCAATGAAATGCACAAAGCATGCAATGGTGGTTCCATACTTTGACAGGTAGCAATAGTTTCTTTGCTTGAATTCTGCCCTTAAGTTTTTGTTGAGTAGATGTGACAAGTGCTTCCTTGTCCATTTGGTTTATCTTATTGAAAATAAAACTTGTTGGGCTTTGCTCTTCTGTATTGATTCTCCTCTGTGAACAAAAGTAGCTCATAAAAGCTTTTGTTCTGGCTTGCAGCACCATAGGTTTGATCTGGTTCCGACACTCGAATATAGAGATATCATAGCTAAATTATTATTTTTCTTTCTTGAATAATTTGGTATCTCAGTTGAAGTGAGTTAGTGCCTCGTCTCTCAAATGCTACTAGAAGGTGACAAAATGTGTTGGCAAAATATAAGAGCAACAAGATAACGATTATCACTGTTGAGGACTAGATTGGGAAGTGATTAAATAGTTTAAATGAAGCCTCTACCATTATGAACAAGTAAATGCTTGGCATAGTTGCATATTATCTGAAGGTATGAATACAATGATGCAATCAAGACGATAGTAGCCAGAGGGGCATGGGAAAAGAGGATGCATAGACAGTGATTTGCCAAAGGAGTGTAGAAAAATCCTAGTTCGGAAGTACAAAAACACTAGGTGATTTCTTCCCATATGTCCTAGCCTTAGTGGACACAATTACCTTGTAACTGATGCTAGTGGAGGCGACATGTATCTAGTGGAATTAGTCAAGGTGCGCAAGCTGGCCCTGGCACCACAATTATCAAAAAAAAAAGAAAAAAGAAGAAAAGTGTAGTGATATCCTAATTCAGTTAGAACCCCTAGAAAACCAAGGTTTTCATAATAGGTAAAAAATAAGCATCTTAGCATGTAACCGTTAGTAACTATTGCTGGTGGGAAGCGACTGGTATCTAGTGGAATTAGTCAAAGTGCATGTGGTTATCAAAAAAAAGTCCTAGTTTGGAAGTGAAGTGATATCCTAATTCAGTTAGAAGCCCTAGAAAACCATGGTTTTCATATCAGGTCAAAATAGGCATCTTAGCATGTAACCGTTCTGATCCTATGGGAAAGGGTACCATGCTCAAATACCCTGGCTTACATTCTTTTACTCTGAGCTGTAAGAGGGTCCAGGTCTTCCACCTGTATGGGTTTGCCTTGGTAGATGCTTGTTGTGTGCCTCTATGGGAAAGACAGGTAGGAGGTGTTTTCTAGTTGTTGCTATCTACAGGTTAATGTAATGCAACCAGATTAAGCTTGGTTCATCATGGCAATGAGCCAGCATCATAATTGTCAAGGATTTATTAGCTTCTATTGGTTTGAACCATTTAGAGTGGTGAGGTTAGGATATTATGCTTCAGAAGTATGTAGATAATAGCACAAAGGATGATCAAGTTTGGGAAATTGGGGATGTCACAAATTGGTGTCGGGGTGAGCAACAGCTCTTCGGCTTCTTTCACCTGGGCTAAGGGGAAGTCATGCTCAATCGTGTGTTCCAGATTGGTACTTCTGTATACAAGAAATAGGTGAGTTACTGACTGACGAGTTTAGCTATTGACCGAAACTATATAGTTGCTCAGAACCATCTTCTTCTTCATCAATTGAGACAGTATGTAATCAGAATAGTACCACTAAAATCATCCAGCATGTTAGTTTCCCTGTCTGTTAATACTGAAAAGAATGTATGTGTTTGATAAAGTGATCACAGCCCCTCAAGGTTTAAGTGAAGTTATTCTTTGTGCAGGAAGACATGCAAGACAAAGTCTAAAGGTGAAAGTTCTGCTCAGAAACTAGACGTGAATGCAGCATCTCTAAGGAGGTATCAAATTCATCTCATATACCCTTTTTTCATGCTCTTTGTTCTCTTGGCTAAATTTTTTGTTTTACGATACCTATGACATGGAAATATTATCCAAAGATACATTTGATCTGTGCTTTGAAGTTTTGACTTTTTTTTGAATACTTTCAATGATTATTTCACTGGTAACTGTAGCAGAATATGTTAAACATGCAACAAGGATATATTTAGCTAATAAGGCAATTCGACAAAGCAAATAGATTTTATTACTATGGAGGTTGTAAATAAGGAAGCAACCACATAGCTGAATGTATGATCCATGTTTCCCATATCTAGGATAAGTAGTTCACTTCTCAGGTCTGAGGTTTTGCCTTTGTATACTCTGTCGTAGTATTCTTTAGGGAACAGTTGAGCAGTATCTCTATTTGACACGTCTACTAAAACCATGACGATAATTTCCATATTTCTGCTTGAATATTCATATAATTACTGCACATTATGAAGAGGGAAATGAACAAGGACTTAGAAGCGCCCTATCTCAATTTTCAGATACTTAACTGATGTTGATCTATATAAGTTATTTACTGTAGTCAGCTTATTTAATAGGAGGAAAGAAATCTAAACTTTCATGTGTAATAGCAATCAGTTGCATGAGCTCTAATCTCGTGTAGTTTCTAGTTTACACTACCACAGGAAGAATCCTCTCTCACACGTTTACACTTTTTGACAGTCCTCAGAAAACTAAGTACCAGACATCACCGCAGAGAAAGAGCAACAAGAGAGCAGTTAGAGAGAGTGAGATCTACAGGAACAATTACCTCCATGCATGTGAAAGCCTCCTATCCATAATAGTTGACAAGAAACGGCATGGGAAAACTGCAATACTTTCATTGAAGAAATCGGGTCCTCAACTACCACACTTTCTGACCACGTTCTCTGCTACCATTGCTGGAACTGGCATAGCCGTCCTTTTCTCAATTGCCTGCAGACTAGCCTGTGGAAGAATCGTCTTCTCTGCACCTAGACTGTTGAACACTGGTTTAGGCCTTGGACTTATATGGCTCTCTTGGGCTGTCAATAATTTGAGGGACACGGTTGTGGTGATCAACAGAAGTCCAGGCAAGTTGGATATGATAGAAGATGATATGATGAATAATTTGGACAAAAATGTGAAGGAAATCTACTTCAGAGCCGCAACTTTGCTGGCAGTCGTAGTGCTGAGGCTTGCTTGATTTCAAGAACACAAGATTTAGAGACTGTAAAAACATGCACAGCTTGGGGGATGATATATCATTTGCTCGTTTTGGGACATCCAACTGTAATATAATATTTGAGCAGAAAGAACTGGATTTTCACAGCACGAAACATACATAGTGAGTAACAAAGCTCAAGCTCTTTCTACTCGCGTAGTTTGTTTTGTAGTGGATAGTCTTGTATAATGATGTGAATAACACTAGCACGAGAGTTCTAAGCTATTCGGATCTTAAAGAAAGAATTTTGACATTATGTTCAGGAGCCCAATTTAATTCATTCAGACAAAGTTGAATATTTACTAGTTATAATGAGGCCACAAAAGGATACAGAACTACAGAAGGCTGTGTACTTTTATGGTCAAGTATACATCTTTTTCCTGCTACATTAAGTCTTGACAATGTTGTGATTTGCATTATCAGTCCAACTTTAATGTAAAAGTTATTTTGCCCCAAGTTAATTAAGATGCTAAGATTTGTGCAACTACACTTGGTTTGTTGTTATATACAATTCCCATTTCCAGAAATAAAAATCAAAGAATACAAAGACCAATACAGAACTTCCAAGTAACATTATCAGAGTTAAGTCCAAGGTTCATCTCAATTCCGCACTACTGTCAAAGCTCAAATTTCGTGCATAGATGTGAAGGAAAGTTTAAGCCCATCAGACTTCGTAGAAAGCACATCATATACAGAACACCTGAGGGAATGCAGGCAAACAGCTCGAAATGATAGTAGGATTTATTGCGTACATATGATTACGCAGCATCTACCATGGAGTTTCTCGTGAATGAAAAAAAGACCATAGTTTATACACCAAAAAGTTCATTATTTGGGGTAATAACTGCTTATGAACTATAAGATGCTACAAAGTGGACTACTTTCTCCAATATATTCAATTTCACGACGACACATCTCTTGGCATTGCAACTGAAAAAAATGTCAAATGATGATTAAATTAGCAATCGTCACGTGTCTTGTATTTCCGCAAGCGCAATAGAATTTTCATTTGTCAGCTCCTCTTGAGACAAAACCAGACTGAAACTGATCTTGCATTTTCAGAACCCTCAGCTCAGTACTTTAGAAACAACCCCAGCACCAACTGTTCGGCCACCCTCTCTCAGGGCAAATCTTTGTCCTGAAAAGTTACGGGTAGATGGGGCATAAACAATCAGATGTTGTACCGTTCAGAGAAATACTTTTCTTCAACAAGGTCGAACAACAATCAAATCTCTATGAAGAAATCCTTAAAACACAAACAAGACATGCATAATTATGAGGCAGCATTCAAATGGAAAAGACAAGAAGAATCAATTTCTAAGTTGCAAAATAATCCAAAATCTTGCATTGGAATAGGTAGAATCAAACAGGGGTGTTAATGGTTCGGTTTGGCCAGTAATTCCAATATTTACACTACCGATTTTCAGTGAATCTACTGTGTATAACATATTTTTCCAAACCGATCCTATCATCTTGGTTTCTTTTCTATTTCAGTTCTTAATTTTTGGTACTTCATTTTAAGAAGTCACATAAGAATATAAATGTTACTAGGAACCACATTTGTTACATAAAATACTATTGTTTTATAATGTTTAATTTATATTTGTTTAGAAAGATTATATGTTTAATTTTTGTGTGATACTTCAATACATATATCATGGGTGCGGTTCTAGACTCATCGAAACCCGTCTTTATGGGGAAAGACCAATAAATCAGTCCAGTTCAGTTCTCAGTGTTGTAAAAAACTTTAGACACCCCCAGAATCAAATTCAAAAACTATATATCAAATGGGTTTCACTGTACATCAAGGTTAAAATGATGGAAACTTCAGACGAAGTGGGCCAAGGCACCAATTCATGTGATGTCATGAATCCAGTTGTTTTGAGAATGAGATTGATCATCACATTAGTAAGAATACTAAGAAAAATATTGAAGGCAATGTAAATGTTCCCTCAAGTGAGATGATGATCTCTTCTTTGTCAGGGGAGAAACATATAACCAGGCTAAGCATAAGTCAATATAATGCACCCCAAAGAATCTCCAGATCTCAATAAAATAGTATCACCTTGTAATTGACAATGACCATTTCAAAAATATTGTCACTATGCAACTTCAAGGGGAGAAAAGAAGAATATCTACAATCGCAGATGAACCCTTACTCCACAGACAAGAAAAAATCACAAAATGATTTATAAAATACAAATACCTGTTTCAAGAGGAACTGGAGATATCAGCTCAAAAGTAGCTGTAACATTATCACCGGGCATAACCATCTTGACATTTTCAGGCAACTCCACTTTACCAGTAATGTCAGCAGTCCTCATGTAGAACTGAGGCCTATAGTTTGAGAAAAATGCTGTGTGCCGACCACCTTCATCCTTAGTTAGTACGTATATTTCTGCCTCAAATTTCTTGGACGTTTTCACACTACCAGGCTTTGCAATCACCTATAGACAAATACTATATAAGATGCTGGAAGACACACATGTACATAGTCACATTATCAAGGTAATAGATAGGATTTTGACTTCATGAAACATCACATTATCAGACTTGAACAAGTACAACATGGCAAATAGCAAAACGCACCACAAAACTGTATGATTCTACCCTGATACCAAGCTACTTCTAGTAAAATTAGCAACCAATGTAAAATGTAGAACAAAAATGAAAGCAGAAGGAACTTTTACACCTTTTCACAGATAAACAACTCTGCAGATAAGGTGGCACAAATGCCAAGTCACTTTATGAGTAACACGCAGTGAGATTTGGACTTACCATTCCTCGTGTAATATCTTCTCGTTTTAAGCCACGTAGAAGAAGCCCGACATTATCACCAGCCTAATTAAGAAAATAAATCAGAATAGGGACACACAATAAGTGATACATGAAAACTATTAGAAAGTTGCATGGATTGACTCAAATCCTTACTTGACCATTATCCAAGATCTTCTTGAACATTTCAACACCAGTCACTGTAGATTTTAAAGTTCCCTATAAAAAAATGATAACATGAACAAGTGCTAAGAAAAGCACAATCATAGTTCTTCTATGAAAGCACAATAATGTCCTTTAACATACAAATAAGGGGACATAATTTCTCAAAACTACACATCCAGCTACAATTAAATTAAGCATCCTCATCATTACAATAATAGCTAACCACTACTTAGACTTGTTATTACAAGAGGTCATTGTGCCATTAGAATTCACTTACGTCTTAGGGAAGAAGAGAAATAGAAGAGCTCCGAAGGGATAGAGAACCATTATGTGTACTTGAGGAATACCCTCTCATTCCTAGTTTCTTATTGGTGCATTCATGAAGTTTCAGTGGGTCTATTATTTTGCTTGTTTACAAGAGATTTTTCTATACCTTGTAACAAAATTTACTCTTAACTTGTAAGATTGTGACAGACTACATATAATAACCCATAACATCAATAAGTTACATAAAAGAGTGACATTTGTTCATCCTAAGGTTTCAACAACACAGACAAATAGGAAAGGCATATCGAAGTCTAGATCACTAGCACAGTAAATCTGGAACATGCTATGAACCAATATATTCTCCCCCTAGAGAAAGTAGGTAATTGAATATGTGAATACGCTAACAGCTAACCTGCATCAGCCCTAAAATCTCCACATCTTCTCCAACTTTTATTGTTCCCTGTTCAATACGGCCAGTAGCAACAGTTCCACGTCCCTTCAAAACATTAACTGTAAATGATCAGTATCACATTAGAAGCAAGGTTCAAGCATTATTATTTTTCCTCTTTTGGAAATGAAAGATGGACTGCTGCAAAAAAAATATTTTTCTACCTTTCTCAGAGCAAAGGATTGTACTAAAATAAGCAGAAAGAGGTATAGCATCACAGCACAAAGGCTATGAACATATGGAAGTAAAAGATAAACCTCAAAAATGAAGTAGAATTCAAGGGATCGGAAAGAAACTGAAAAAAGCAAAGTCGTTTAACTGATCTCTGGCTAAACATGAGCTACTAGAATATCAGATTACCTGAATTGAGAATACATCTTCTACTGGCATTAAGAATGGTTTATCAAGCTGACGCACTGGATCTGGAATGTATTCATCTACAGCATCCATCAACTTTAAAATAGCTTTCTTTCCAATTTCTTCATTAGTTCCCTGTAAAGCAGAAAGAGCTGAACCACGGATGATAGGAATTTCATCCCCAGGGAACTTGTAGAAACTAAGCAGTTCTGCAAGAAAGGAAATCTCACGTAAGGAAATGAACATAACAAAGTCATGATAGCTGCAAGCAAGTTACCAGGACTTCAGGTTCTGCATAAGTAATAATACAATTGACAAAAGTACTGGAAAGCTGGCACACCCCGAAGCTCCATTTCAACAAGTTCCAGTAGCTCAAGATCGTCAACAGCATCAACTTTGTTTAAAAAGCAGACAAGAGAGGGTACACCGACCTGCAAAGTATAAGAAAAAGAAGCAATTAGAATCACCAAAAAAAGTCTATTTCAGTTATTTTCTGGTCTATCCACGAGTATCCACCTGGCGGGCAAGAAGAATATGCTCCTTTGTTTGAGGCATAGGTCCATCTGGAGCAGATACAACTAGAATACCACCATCCATTTGGGCAGCTCCAGTAATCATATTCTATAGATTAAAGCAAGTGATTAGAAATTGAATAAACAGGAAGTTTAGGATTATTAGAATTTTTCAGAGCAACTAGGAGTCTATTATTAGCATTAACACCAGATGTATATCTTTACTATTTTTTTGGTGCAACATGGCTATTGCAAATGTTTTAGACACCAAGGTTGACTTCTTAAGCTTATTAAATAATCAGTAATTTAGCCCATACTGTAAATATTTACAGCACTTGTTGCTTACATTACCACAATTCTTTTAACTATTAAAAAGGAAATTTAGGGGAAAACAGAGTTACACTTATACTTGGAATTAATTTCTAACATCAAGCAGCAAAAAATAACCCGAATCCGGGATGTGTTATATGTCAATTTTTGCTCAAAGAGCCAAATAGATTCATCTTTAGGTAGGGATTGCCAAGTTCCTATTATGTCTCAATGCAAAACTTGCAACTAGACCAAGTCTTCATAAGTTTTATCTTCAACAAAAGAATCAATCACCACAAGTAACAACATATGGTTTAACTTACAAAGGAGAACAAGTTAAATTATCTCTCACTTCAGAGAAAGATTTTCCGTAATCCCACAAGTTGCTCCCAAATAATAAATTGTCACTGTTGCCCCCAACTAACACTATGTTTCTTGTTCAGAGAGCAGAAAGCTTGAAGAACCATTAAACAATGAAACAACGTTTAAAGATCCCACCAAGAAAGGGTTGAAAGAATTTGATACTCACAAATCACAAGAAACTAGTACTGCAGTAGTGCTTTTTACACTAGGTACTCCTGCATAGGCCAAAATTTACCACACCAAACAATACTTTTTCAATCGGAGAAAGTGAAGCACAACGAGGTGTAAGAAAAGTTGGATGATGTCTACCACTTGGGGACCTCTATTGTGCCACAATATTTTAGCCTCTAAAAATACAACTCCTGCCATTTAATTTGAATTGACACACTCTACTTCGCAACATCCCAAAATGTATTGATTATTATANAGAACCATTAAACAATGAAACAACGAGAAAAGATCCCACCAAGAAAGGGTTGCAAGAATTTGATACTCACAAATCACAAGAAATTACAATGAAACAACGAGAAAAGATCCCACCAAGAAAGGGTTGCAAGAATTTGATACTCACAAATCACAAGAAATTAGTACTGCAATAGTGCTTTTTACACTAGGTACTCCTGCATAGGCCAAAATTCACCACACCAAACCATACTTTTTCAATCGGAGAAAGTGAAGCACAACGAGGTGTAAGAAAAAGTTGGATGATGTCTACCACTTGGGGACCTCTATTGTGCCACAATATTTTAGCCTCTAAAAATACAACTCCTGCCATTTAATTTGAATTGACACACTCTACTTCGCAACATCCCAAAATGTATTGATTATTATACCATCTTATTTATTGTATACTTCTATACAAAATTTGATAAATCCACGTTTCGGTTATTTTTCAATTACTACAAATATAATAAACAAGTCAGAATTAATTGCTTAAACTCCAAAATTGATCACTAGTACCAAATAAAATGGGCCAATATTTAAGGCAATGAGGTAGATGGTCTAATATAATACTTTGATGGTTTTAACCAGGAATAAAGCAAATGGAGACATTCAATAGTCGATATTATAAAAGAATAGAGCTTATAGTTTTTAAGTAGTTTCAGTCTTCATTCACACAAACTTTTGATCTTAAGGGAACTAGGTAAATTGCTTTATTACTAGCTTCATGGTCAGTGAAATAAACTCTCAAGTGATACACAATTAACTGAGTACTATTCACAATTCAGGAAAGACATAATTAATTACTCCTACAGCAGTGGCAATACATGGAACATGGTGAACAAGCATATTGCAGTAAATATAGGTAGGTTTTGCATCTCACTTTAACGTAATCCGCGTGTCCTGGGCAGTCAACATGAGCATAATGTCTTTTAGCTGTCTCATACTCCACGTGGGCCTACAGAAACAACAGCTAAAGCATTAAATACAAATCGAAATCAAAAATATTACACCACTAAGGAAGGAGAAGTATCCCCTACTGTAGCAATAGTAATTCCTCTCTTTTTCTCTTCAGGGGCTTTGTCAATTTCATCAAATGCAACCGCCTTGGCCTTTCCTTCTTCTGCTAGGACCTAGACAATGCATATGTGCTTATCAAACAATTGGTATTGAGTGGAAAAGAAAAACTATTTTAAAAAAACGGATCTAACAATGTTCGACATCATTCAATAAATAATATATTTCTTTACAACCTTCAAAAAATCTAAAGAATTCAAATCAGTTTCTCAACTTCAAACTTTGATGCAACATTTTCTATACAATCTTTAATCCACTGCCACAAGTGACAAGTATAATGATAATACACTAATCAATATAACATTTTTAATCATTATGTCTAGTATTAGACAAATTTGACTTTCTTTCTGTTAAGAATAGAAAACTATTGATACGTCTTATGGCAGTGAAATCTGTCCCTAGTAACATAGCACACTACTCCAATTCTTTTTTCATATAAAATGAAATGGAGGTAGTAATAAATACATAATGTCCGACCACACTAACCTTTGTAATTGCAGCAGTAAGAGTAGTCTTCCCGTGATCAACATGGCCTATAGTTCCCACATTTACATGAGGTTTTCTGCAGTAACCCAGATAGCAAAATTAGCTTTTAACAAAATTCAGCTTAACCTCAGACCAACTTGTGCGATTATTACACTGTGTATGTCATTGTTGTAACAAAATTCAGCTAAAAAAGAATCAAAATGGCTACAGCTCAGGAGGCAATGATCACATCATCACAGGTAAAGCAGAAAGGACTTTCCAATATAAAAGAGAAATTAATATTTTTTAAAATTACATTAGTGTAACAAAAATAGCAGTGGATCAAGTGAATATATTAAGTCTCCACGGATTTAAATCCTGAATCCACCTCTAGACCAAAATATACTACACATTTATAACAAATTTACTCTTTTGAGTTACTGCAACTGAAGTTTTTATAAGCTTACGTTCGAGTGAAGGTGGCCATGGATCTCCACCATGGATTAGAAAGACTGGAAGTATCATTTCCATTTTGCGTCTCGGAGAGTGAAAACTGAGAGGAAACTGATCCTCCTCTACAACATGAGTAGATTTGAGGAGAGAGTGACAATACGCGCTTCGAATTGGGATTCCTGAAAACGACGGACGCCATTGGAGAAGATGAGAAGCTGGAAATGGTGTTCAGGGGTTTTGAAGGGTTTAGGTTTTTTCCAGTGTGTGTTTCTCCGGCTGTCCAGAAGGGTTTTACTTGGAAGGTGCTAAAACGACGGCGTTAGAGTGCTTACTTTGTTGATGGGCTTGACGGCAAATATCATATGCTATGGGCTTTTTCGTACGTAGGCCCATGCAGTTTTCTTAAAGAATATATATATATATATATATATATATACTATAAGAGTATATATACATATATTCTTGCGGTATTATTAAGATTTATTATAATAGTCTAGTTATTTATTCATATTATTTTTTTATTAATTTTAAAATAGTTAATTAGTATTTTAATTTTTTTGTATTTATTTTGTTTTCTTAAAAAGGAAGNTAACGAAAAAAAAGGAAAGAAAGACCAAAAAAAGAAGAAGAAGAAAGAAACAAATAATAAAATCATTACCAAATGGTACCTCTAATAAAGAATAAAATGAAAAAAAGAACCAAAATAAAAATAAAAACAATAAATGAGAAAAAGAACAAAAGAATATGGACATAAAAATTTTGAGAGTTATGAATATTATTAAAAGTAAAAATTAAAGAGGGATAAGTTATGTGTAATAACTCCTTGTGAATAAATTAAAAATAAAGAGAAAAATACTTAAAATATAAAAAAATATTATCATTTTATGAGTAGAAGTGAGACATATTTCTATTATATAGAAGAGTGAAGTGGTAGGACGACCAAGGGTAAAAATGTAATTTCATTCTAACAAAAATCTATTAAGAAAGATAGTAAATAATTCTAGAAACATCATTTTATATATTAAGTGAATTATGATCAAGGGTAAAAATGTAATTTCACACTAACAAAAATCTACCAAGAATGATATCAAGAAAATTAAATAGTACTAGAAACATCTTTTGTTATTGTTATTACCATTAACTTATTTTCGTTATTACTTTACTTTCTTTTCTTTTGTGAATTATTGTAATATCTATTCATTACTCTATTTTACTATTACTTTGATTTAATGCTTAATATTTTTTTCTATTCACTATGCTTATCAAAAATGCCTACTTTAATATAAAAATTCATTATGAATTAATTATTTTCACCTTTATTTGGCTCTAATTAATATACTTGAAAAGAAATAAGTGTGATAAAAATTAATAATATGTAGGACGACCAAGGGTAAAAAATGTAATTTCATTCTAACAAAAATCTATTAAAAAGATAGTAAATAATTCTAGAAACATCTTTTTATATATTAAGTGAATTATGATCAAGGATAAAAATGTAATTTCAAGCTAACAAAAATCTACCAAGAATGATATCAAGAAAATTAAATAGTTCTAAATATTACACACTTCAGCATAGATCTCTTATTAGGAAGACTAATAACACAGTTTTTTCAACATTAAGAACTTCATTTTTCATATATTCCCTAATGGCCCTACTTTTGTAAAACAATTATAAGACAAAAGTAAAATTCACTATTTCTTAGTGAAAACATCACTTCTGGAACTTGTCCATATAACAAATTTTCAACAAAATTCAATTGATCCACATTTTTCAAACATTCTAATGAATATGATAATGAACCAATTAATATGTTAAATCCAATATCAATCACAATTGCAATTTTCAAAAGGCGTAATTCATAAGGAATGCAATCAATGAGCAAGCTCTTCAAGAACAAAATTTTCAAAATTTTCAGAGCATGTTATGTCCTTTTCTTTGGTTCTCTTTAGACTTTTCAATTTCATGGTGTTACTTTTCTTTCTGGATTGTAAAGATACTTTTTGAAGTATCTAATTTACTTGATTTCTCTTTTTATGTATAATCCCAAAATTTCACGTAACATATATGTCATTATATAATTTATTGAGTAACATATATTATTTATTACTATTATTTTATCATCAGTTAAAATCATTTTTAGCAAGTTATATAAATCATTATTTTAACTACCTTATGTTAAATTACTGCAATATATATTATATTAACTTTTGTTAATATTTTTAACATCTCATTATTTGAGGTAAAACATTCATTCATCGGTATACTAGATTGTTCTCCTAATTTTAATGAATATAAAGACAAAATATAAAGTCATAACTTTTTTTTATCCTTTAGCACTTTGTAAATAATGAGATGATTCATTCTAATTTTCATCGAGTGGGTCGTTATTTTTGTTTGTTAAACACCTTTAAAACACATTTATAAGTGTATTCAAAATTAATCTATAGATGAATCAGTAGACTTTATTGCTTCATATATTTTATAAAAATTGTTAATATATTGAGAATAGTTTTAATCTATTCTCTTGAATAATTTTCAAATAAAAATAGAAAAAGAATATCATTAAATTAATTATTTAATTCAAATATATATGTTTGACATGATGTTATAATGATCACTAGAGCATCTGATATTTTATTATTATTTTTATCATGTTTATTTGGAAATGTCATAATAATTTTTTTTTTGAAAACTAATTAAATTTCTATTATAAATATATATAATATTGTAATATTGGGCCCGTAAATGAGTCTTTCATTATATACGGGCCTAAAATTATCTAGTAAATAAAAAAAAAGACTGTAAAGATTTTTTTTTTTTTAAATGTTCCTCCATTAATAAAATATTTATTTATAATAAATTAATTAATTTACTTTTTGCAACACAATAATTAATTTAATTTTTTTTAAAAAGCCAAAAAAGAGAAAAAAGGGGGCTACCGGCTATTGACAGGTCCAACTCATCCAAGGAATTCTTTTTCACTTCTTATTACAAGCTTAGCCCTGCACTCTGAATCAGAGTTAAGAAACTGTTTTTCATCAAATTAATACAGAGAGCTTCTTTTGATGCATATTCCAAGTTAAGGGACGTTTAGAAAAGGAGGACAATTACATTAGAAATAGGATTCCTATAAATTATTATAATATATACGCTTTTTCCTATAAATTAAAGAATTGCATCATAGCTAGAATAGGTTTTTTTAAAGGGTCGTATTTCCAAAAATAAATTTATAAATTTTCATTAACATTAGGGTTTTGATCCTTCAAGACGACCATGGCTGACATCTTGCCTGAATGTCTCATTCAAAAAATACTCTGTTTTCTTAGTTATACCGAAGCAACACGAATGAGGATTCTGTCCAAAACATGGCTGCAAGCGTGGTCGACTCTTCCCAACTTGGACTTCACTACTAATCGTTGGGAAGGCAATACAATGGTAGATTATTCACAGTTAGTGGACACAATCATGGAGAGATATAGGAAGGGGAAAATCCCTATAGAAAGGTTTGAATTATTAGAAAACATTAATGATTCTCACAAAGACTTCTACTTCCCTTTGATTGATAAGTGGCTTGACATTGCACTTCAGAATGGTGTAAAAGATCTTTTTCTTCAATTTACATCATACCCCACGCCTATTTTAACAATCTTGGCAGGAAAATCTTTAAGAGAATTGGTTCTACGCTACTGTACTCTTATGCCTGTTTCGTTATCTAGTGGGGTTGTGAATTGCAATTCTCTGAGAAAGCTTTCTCTATCTCATGTAACATTAGACGAAAACACGTTGGATACACTATTTAATAGTTGTCCCTTGATTGTCTCTTTCATCCTTCAGTATTGTTCGGCGTTGACGATGACTCTTCGAAAGATCAAGTCGGATTCACTAAAGGTCTTGAAGATTCATCATCTTTATGGGATAGAGGAGATTGATGCTCCAAATTTGGTATCACTTGACTATATGGGGAATCAAATTCCTGAACTTAAAATGGCAAGAGAGTCAAGCCAATTGGAGCACTCAAAAATCACTATTCTATGCAGGTCCAGTAATGCTGCATGGTTTTGTAAGTTGAAGAAGCTTCTATCAAATTCATCCTCATCCTCTAAAGTTACCCTTCAATTTTTCAATTGCACCGAGATCAGCATGACAGATTTGCAAATGGACCACATAGGTTCTATCCCCCGGGTGGACGTTTTAGATGTATATTGTCCGGATCAGACTATGGAGTGCCAAACTTTTGTGGATGCTTTGCTATGGAGTTGTCATCCCAGGAAACTCCAACTAGTATCAAATATTATTGGAACGATTACACATTTCATCGATCGTTTAGTGTATATGAAGAATTCGAGTCATTCCACTTTTCATAGAAGCACACCTTGGCATAGTCAATTAAAAGAAATAAAAGCTTTTGATGGAAAAAATCAGCCGCTGCAACTCAGAAGTGGGGAGCTTGCAAGGACCCTTAACGAGGGGGAGAGAGTTTATTTTTTATTAGATTGGTGATGCAGTTAATTTGTCTTTATTTCAAATTTGAATGTACTTGTTCATTTCTTAAGTTCATTAATTCATTTGTTAGGATATATATATATTTTTTCACATCCCGGCATGTAGTTCTACTTGTGATATCTTGAGCCAACACTGGTTTACTTTCGACAAATTTGCATTATTACACCGTGAGGTGTCAACAGAAAAACCATCCTGCTTTTGTGCAATAGCTTTTTTACTTGCTTGATTTTGTAAGCTGATACTTGAATCTTGATGGATTAACTTTTATTTACCACTTTATAGAGAGGGAGACAGATGTAGTTTTCTTTTTTCCTTGTTCTGTTTTATTTTCAATTATCCCTATCTGTAGTACATCAATGCACAAATGATGAATTATAATAGTCTCAGATCTTTACGACAAGCCAATTGAGTCAACCTCATCATCTTTTGTTGAGGTAACAGTAGGTCATGAAGGAGACAAAGCCCGGATGATTGACCAGCTCCTTGATGAACATGAATCCGAGCTTGATGTCATTTCGATTGTAGGAATGCCAGGACTCAGTAGAACTACTCTGGCCAACAAAGTGTATAACAATACATTAGTTGCTAATCATTGCAATGTTGGTGCTTGGTGCATTATTTCCCAAAAGTATAACAAGTCAAAGGTATTGCGGGAGATTCTTCGGCAAGTTACTGGCTCGGAAGGAAAAGAAAGTGAGGATGACTTTGCTGAAAACTACGAAGAGTACTACTCGATAAAAGGTACCTCATCGTCTTAGATGATGTGTGGGATATTGCAACAGGGGATATGTTAATAGCATGTTTTCCAAGGTTAAGAGAGGAAATAGAATTATCTAAACTAGCCGAAGTAGTCAGGTAGGTTTGCAAATTAAATGCCGTAGTGATCCTCTCGACCTCCAACTTTTAACACCTGAAAAAAGTTGGGATCTATTCTAAAAAGGGTATTTGGAGAAGGAAGGTGCCCTTCTGAACTGTAGTATGTTGGACACCAAATAGTTGAGAAATGTAAATGTCTTCCTTTGACTGTTGTTTTGATTACTGGAGTAATTGTTAGAGTAAGGAAAGGAAAGGAAACGGATTTGTGGCTCAAGATTCAACATAATCTGGCTTAAGATGAAGGTTATGACCATTTACTATCCACCTGAAGCCGTTGTTAGTTTACTTCGCGAGATCTCAAAAGAGCAACCGAACTCTAGTCTTAAGTTGATGCAGTTGTGGATGGCCGAAGGGTTGGTGGATCATGATATCCGGTCCAAGAAAAGTTTAGAGGAAGCAACTCAAAGTTACATGAGAGTAAGCCTTTTTTCTGATATGATCAAGGTTTACTATGTGCATGATTTTTGTTCAGTAAAAGCGAAAAAGGAAAAGTTTTTCAAGTTAATCAATTCAGGTGCTCCAGTTCATGCTTCGGGTTTCATACACCGTTTAACCGTTCATACTGACAAAGGCCAATTCTACAAAAGATGGCGTATTGTTCAATTCTAGTAAGTCTTCAGCTGGTAGTTAGTATCTCATATCTTTGAAAGGGAGCGGTTCGCTTCGTAACTCCAGCTATATCAGTCACATATCTTTGAGTGTTGCAACTGGGTAACACTTGTCTGATTTCACACTGCTCCAAATTTGTTAAACTCGAGCAGAGTTGCATTTCACTAGTTCTGCAGATTGCAGTATTAGTGTCAAGCTGATTCTGAAGATTCTCGTAACTTCTGGACATGTGTGACTGCGCGCTTAGGAGAAGCTTATTTCAACAGAGGAAATTGTTAGTGAAAAACTTACAAGATAATAAAAATACAAGATTACAATTGAATATAAAAAATGAAGAAATAAATCTCTTCAGGCTGAGGCGCGGATATCTCGCTCTCTTTAAGGAGATTCAAGCCCACTGCAGCAAATGTTTTCACCGGTCCAGCAGTAGTCCTTCTTGACTTGTCCCCTCCAGGATACAACAGCCTAATCACAAAATATAACTCAACAACTCTGGACAAGAGTTGAGTCCAAAGCTCTACAAAAAGAATACCTTCCTTCAACTAATAAAAACTCTCTTTTTGACAAACCTTATGCACTCTATATTTTCTTATGTATTGTGTGTTTCAAACCAAATGAAGACCACCACTATTTATACTACAAGAAGTCTTCCTAGCAATGAATAGGAAGATAAAGGGGTAGTAAATAGTGAAGATAATGGTCTTAGGAATTACATAGGTTACAAGGTATAATGGAGGAGTAATGAAAAAGATAATGGAGAAATAATGGTCAAATGCACCAACGGCTAAGACTGTTGCAAGAAAGGAATTGAATATAACACTAACTCCAACAAATGGAGTAATGCGGCAGTTAACTCCAT
The DNA here is from genome assembly GCF_019186545.1 of Solanum stenotomum. Classification (NCBI taxonomy): domain Eukaryota; kingdom Viridiplantae; phylum Streptophyta; class Magnoliopsida; order Solanales; family Solanaceae; genus Solanum; species Solanum stenotomum. Next base: position 2,784,536 of record NC_064288.1, on the reverse strand, counting down.
AATGTAGTAACTCACCAATTAAAAGACCACTAATGGGCAGTCCTTATTCCTTTCTGCAACATATTCACAAAGGCATAATAAGCCTAGGACATTCTATAACAATTTAATTAATATTAAAATGTTCAATAGACCAACATATAATTTACCCTTGCCGAACATAATTTGAGGAAAGGAGGCAGAGTCTTCTTTTTACTCAGCAACAGTAAAAACTGATTCTTTTTCTGGTGAAGAAAGAACTTTTTTACCTCCAGAACAGGTCATAGAACGGCATCTATATATTCATTAAAATCTGATTTGGAAACGAGAGAATTAAAGAATGTGGTAACATACTTGAAACGCATTAATGGCTTGATAGGAAGCCACGACAATTGAGACTTCTCTTCCTCCAAAATTCATCTTCTTGCTCAAGGCTGGCTGGCTGAAGTAATTAGATTCCTTTGTAGACCTTCCTTTTCGAGGAGCATTAACATAAACGTTTTCTATTAGGAGAAAAGGCTCAAAATAGTCCTTTGTTTTAGCTTCAAAATCAAAGTCATCCATCTTCTTTTATATGAAGCGCTAATAGTCCTTAAATATTGGTGTACTTTTAATATCCTCACTAACTCTGTTAATAATCTGTAGTATCAGTTAAGCGAAGTCTTACTAACATGTGTTTCTGGACCAATTTTCGATTGCCCAAAATCAAAAATTTTAGCCGACAGATTTTCATCAAGGACAAGCAGTATATTTGAAGATTTGACATCACGGTGCTGGGGCGGATCTACGTTGACGGTTCAACATAGATTTAACTGGGGGCCTTCCATTTTTTTTTTGTTGTTGCTATAATTGATAAAAAAAAAAGCAGGAATGAAATCGACTATAAAATCACATAAAGAACTAAGCAAACTGAACAAAACTAAGCCTAAAAATGTCCAAAACAGAATTCAGTAAGAAAGCTTTAAATCTGAAAAGGAAATTTATCTCAGGCGTAGCAGTTAAGTGACTTCAGTTTTGTTTTTTTAATAAAATTAAACTGGGAAAGTTAAGGGACAACAAATTACATTAACCCATTAGAAATAGGATTCCTATAATATACAGTTTTTTTTTTTCTGTCTTTTAGGGAAACCATAACCTATAAATTGAAGAACTGTATCATAGCTACCACCAAAGGCACGTTAAATATTTCTATTAATATTAACGTTGCGATCCATTAATGTTAAATATGACTGACATATTACCTGATTGTCTCATTCAAAAAATACTATGTCTTAGTTTTAAAGAAGCAACACGGATGAGCATTCTCTCCAAAACATGGCTACAAGAATGGTTGACTCTTCCCAACTTGGAATTCACTATTAATTGTTGGGAAGGCAATATAAATACAATCAACACAACCATGGAGAGATATAGGAAGGGGAATATCCCTATACAAAAGTTTGAATTATTAGAGCTCTTTGCTAATTCTCATGAAGATTTCCCTTTGATTGATAAGTGGCTTGACGTTGCACTTCAGAATGGCGTAAAAGATCTTTATCTTAACTTTACATCATACCTCGTGCCTATTTTAACCATCTTGGCAGCAAAAACTTTAAGAGAATTGGTTTTGCGGGGTAGTACCCTTATGTCTGTTTCATTATCTAGTAGTGTTGTGAATTGCAATTCTTTGAGAAAGCTTTCGCTATCTCATGTAAGATTAGACGAAAACATGATTCAGACTCTACTTAATAGTTGTCCCTTGATTGCCTCTTTCATCCTTATGTATTGTTCAGGAAATCTTCGAAAGATCAAGTCGAATTCCTTGAAGGTCTTGAAGATTCATCATCTTTTCGGGATAGGGGAGATTGATGCTCCAAATTTGGTGTCACTTGACTATATGGGGAATCAAATTCCTGAACTTAAAATTGCAAGAGAGTCAACCCAATTGGAGTACTCAAAAATCTATGTTGAATGCATCAACAATTTAAATGCCGCATGGTTTTGTAACTTGAGGAAGTTTCTTTCAAATTCGTCCTCTTGGTCTGAAGTGACTCTTTATTTTATCAATTGTGGTGAGATCAACATGACAGATTTGCAAATGGACCACATAGGTTCTATCCCGCACGTGGACATTTTAAATGTCAATATTCTACAGAAGAATCAGACTATGGAGTGCCCAACTTTTGTGGATGCTTTGCTATGGAGTTGTCATCCCAAGAGACTCAACCTACACTCAAATATTAAAACGATTACACGTTTCATCAATCGTTTAATGTATATGAAGAGTTTGAGTCATTCTACTTCTCATGGAAGCACACTGTGGCATTGTCAATTAAAAGAAATAAAAGCTTTTGATGGAAAAAATCAGTCGCTGCAACTCAGAAGTTGGGAGCTTGCAAAAAGGATCGTTATGGAGGGGAAGGGGAAAGTTCATTTTTTATTAGATTGGTGAAGCAGTTAATTTATCTCTATTTCAAATTGAATGCACTTATATTCTTTTCTAAAGTTTATTAATTCATTTGTCAGCTATTTACACCAGTTAATCCAAAATTAGGCTTATGTTATGTGATACTCTCCTCCATTCTAAATATCTTTTAAAATCTAATTAAGGTCTATCAACTTTTAACGGATACACAGTTTTTATCCTAAACATGTGAATCCAGACAATAGAACCCAGCAAAACTTCCTTTCACTATAGTACTAACATGTGTTTCTGGACCAATTTTCGATAGGAAAAAATCAAAAACTTTAGCTTGGAGATTTACATCAAGCAGTATATTCGAAGATTTGACATAATGGCGGATAGTTGCCTTATGAGAACTAATATGAAGAAAGTGAAGTCCTTTTTGCTGATCCTATACAAATTTCAAGACTCTGTGTCCAATTCAAATTTGGAAGACCCGAGTCATAAAGGGGTTGTTATTAGGCTCACCATTGAAGGGCTAACGAAAGCAACAGGGGCATTCCTTTTTTTTTGTTGCAATAATTGATCAAAAACAGGAACGAAATTGAATATAAAAGCACATAAAGAACTAAGCTAACACAAGAATGCTTAATCAGGAACAAAACTAAGCCTAAAATGTCCAAAACAGAATTCTGTAAGAAAGCTTTAAATCTGAAAAAGGAAATTTATTTTAATAAAACTGGGAAAGCTTTAAATCCCATTAGAAATAGGATTCCTATAATATATAGGTTTTTTTGGTCTTTTAGGGAAACCATAATCTATAAATTGAAGAATTGTATATGTACCAGTTTTTTCATCACAAAGAGGTACTTGTACATTCCTCTCAATACCATAAGGTGTCTTAGAAAAACAATCTCCCTCCCTATACGTGCATTAACGTCATACTTCCCGCTGCTGGAAGTTTCACCAAATTGTATTGTTCAAGAGAAACAAGTGCCAAGGTAATGTTTGGTCTTTGTTGTTGTCAACATGAGCTAGCTATTTACACCAGCTAATCCAAAATTAGGCTTATGTGATGTGATGCTCTTCCGATATCTAATTAGGAATGAATCAATACACTTAAAATTCAGTTACCGATTAAAAAAATTATATCTTCAGTAACAGTATATATCTCAGAAGTATTTAGTTAATGTTTATCATCTTGGCATATTCAGACACAAAAAAAGGTTCACCCAAAAGTACTAACTTGACGAAAATCCTAGTTTCGTCACTGTTCATGCTGAGAACCTACTGATCTTGAAATTATTTAAAGCTAATTTTCATATAATCACTCTTCAGTATATATTATATAGAGCAGGGAGTAATGAAGAAAGGTTAATAAGAGAAGAGTTTTTACATACTGCATCCAATAGATGACACAAAACATTAAACATATGGAACTCTAGTTGCTGCAATTACACAGAATGTCTACACTAATAGCTTCATAGAACCTTTGCAGAACATAAGAAGGATAAAATGGAAACTAGTAACTGCTTTTACACAGGAACTGTCCTGTTATCGGATGAATGATTCTCCACTTCTGCTCCTTCCTCAGTTGAGTCTTCGTTTTCCCTTGACATCTCTTTAAGTGACTTGCCCTTCGATTCTGTAACCAAGAAAGTGAAAAATAATCCGAAAAGGTTGACTACGCCAAGGACAATGAGTGAATTCCTCACCCCAATTCCAGCGGGATACCCTGCATCAGCCTTGGTCTTGTGGTTGAGCCAAACACAGGAATCTAAATGCACCCACCATTGCCCCTAACTTTCCACATGCAGCTGGTATTCCATGGCAAGTCGACCGCAATCTAGCAGGGAAAATCTCAGCAGGCACGACAAATGTAGTGGCGTTGGGTCCAAAGTTGGCAAAGAAGAAGGTGAGTGAATAGAGGACCACAAACCCGATAAGGTGGCCAGGGAGAGTCCAGTGGTGGTAAGGAATGGCTAGAGCAAACATGAACACTCATCATTGTGAAACCAATCAATTGAATGGTAAACCTGCCAATCCTGTCAATGAGGAATACTGTGAACCAGTATCCAGGCATGGTACTGCAGAGAGCGATAAGAGTTTGGGCTCCTGCAATTTTTTGAACCTCTTCAATTGCATTCATAGTCTTGGCAGCAGGAATCCATCCAATGGCACTGAAGATATCCTTTTGGAACAAGTTTTGGCTGTAGTATGCAATATCAAGAAGAAACCATGTGCTGGCTGTGCCAAGCAAGTGAAGTCCATGTCGCCTAAGAAATTTTTTCGTGCACAAACAAAATTCATTGCCGGACTTTACAGCAGGCTCTTTTTGGTCTGTACCAATGTCAACCTGCATAACCTTTTCCATATCTGCAGTGGCCTGCTTCACATTCTTGGCTACAAGAGCTGTGTAACGAGCCGTTTCAGGCATCTTCATCCTCCAATAGTAAGTGAGAAGAGCAGGAAGTGACCCAGCCATCAATATGATCCTCCACGCATAATCTGCTTGAGGAACGGTTGAGCCAAGGGGATCCACTTGATAGGTCGGCGCCTTGAAACAAGCCTGGAATACAGCAGAGATAATGATGGCAAAGATACCACCTCCGAGGATACCAAATCCTTGGATAGCGATAACAGCAGCAATGAAGGCACCCCTAGTGTTTTTGTTGGCATATTCAGACATAATAGTAGCAGAAAGGGGGTAATCGCCACCAATTCCAAAACCAAGCCAGAAGCGAAAGAAGCAGAGGGTGGCCATGACGGTCTTAGGATCCCTACCAAAAGAAAGGCCAGAAGCAGTGGAACAGATAGACATAATCATAAGGGTTATGCCATAGACTTTCTTCCTTCCTATTTTGTCACCAATCCATTCAAAGAAAAGTTGTCCCGCAATGATACCACAGAAGGCGACACCATTGATAGCAGCGGAAACATTAGGAGGTAGTGTGAACCAGGCTTTGAAGAGCCATCGACATAGTAGTAAATACGTCCAAGCAACTTAGTGACTAGAGATGTGCAGAAGAGATCATAGGCATCAGTAAAAAATGGGAATCCATACCAGCTATTATGATTGCTTTGAAGTGATACCATTGTGTTCAGAGGCGGTGTCAAGATTTCATGCAAGTGGATTCTAAATTTTTAAAAAGAAACAACATCTTAACCTAAAGTAATAATATGAACAAATACAAGTATTTAATTCACTAAAAACAAATAAGGAAAAAAAAATGAAAACAAATGAGGACAAAAATGAAAAGGGAGAGTTAAAGAGTATACACCAGATGCTAGATGTTGGATAACAACAATTAGATCAACAATAAAAGTTAGAACCCTAACTTTTGTAAAAAAAAAAATTGAGTTAAACTTTTTGAATGTGAGTAGAATCAAAAGTCAGATATTGTAGTTTCCTTTTCTTTTTTTTCATTTAACAATTTTTTGTTTTTTTAATTTTTTTTACATAAATCCACCTACGTTTTTAATTAATTCTTACCGTTTTCTTATTTTTTTTTAAAAAAATAATTACGACACAAATACTATTTCTTTACCAATATTCTATTTTTTTAATTATTCTTTTTATATAAACACACGTTTAAAAATTAATCCAAAAAAATTGTGTGCTTACCTGAGATTTGAACCCACATTCTGCGGGGTGAACAATCTCACTGGGTGCACAGCAACCACTAGGCCAAACGCTTCAGTGTATTTATGAGTTCACATGAAATATATATATATGCATTGTACTTCATATTTTAATACAGGTCTACGGAAAAGCCTAATGGGTTCGGCTGAACCCCTTCCGTTACCGTAGCTCTGCCCCTGATTGTGTTTTTGCGGAATCAAGCGCATTCAAAACCTTTATACTCCCAGCCATTTTCACAACACAAATTTAAAAACAAGAACAATGTTAAAATAAAGATGCAGAGGAAGGGCAGTAAGTTTTCAGGTTGTTGATATTGAAAATTGTATTATATATTTTAATTTTTTTAAAAAAATTACAAATTGTTAAAGCAGATAATGTAGATAAATTGTTAAACTACAATCTATTAACTACAAAGTGAAAGAGTACCGAATTAAAAAGAATTTAGATTACATAAAAGTTCCTATTTTCCAATGCTACAAACTACAAAGTAAAGAGCATTAAAATTTTACATTTATTTTTTCAACTTCGATTTTTGATATTGTACCAAATATGAAAAGCATCAAAACTTGCATTTGTATTTCTAATTCTCTAATGACTTTTACCATATATATGGATAAATAAATTTTAAACAACAACAAACAATTGTTATTGTTTTTAAATTCAAAAACTTACTGATTATAATATTAATTTAGATAAATATAAATATAGAAAAAAAGAAAAGAAAAGGGAAGAGCAAAAAACTACTATTTAGCCACTAAAAAGAAGGTGTTTTACAGGATAAGATTAGTTACTTATTTTTTAAAATTCAAATTCATATTTCAAATTAATTATTTAAACAATTTTGATAATGTTTTATATAATTAGTAGAAACAAAATAACAATATGTCCTTGTTTCTCTCGCTACACAATCCTAAATTATAGCATCATTATTTGTATATGTAATAGTTATCTATCAAATATTTTGTGGAAATATATTTACAGAAATACAGAAAAATAGGCTAAATTGATTTGTGTTTAGATTTATGTAAATACAAACATAATTGGTAGTTCCTAAATTTTAGCAGCCAGTGTAGTTATATATGTATTTTTAAAACGTGGGAACTACTTTATTTTTTTTAAAAAAATGGTACAGTTATCTTTTTTTTTTCTTTGTTTTTGGCTTTAAAATTAAAATATTTTCAGATTTAAAAAGATTTTCCGATTATTTTTAAAAAAGTTCAGATTTAAAATATTTTTAGTTATATTTTTTAATTTAATATGAATTATGTTTTAAATGACTCCACCGTGCATAAGTATTCTTCTCCTTTAAAAAAGATTGTTGTAGTTATTTTAGCGACATATTTATAATTAGTTAGTTAATAAAATTTTGTTCTTCTCCCCTTTTGTGTAAACTTAAAAGTATACTTATCATTTAAAAAGATTTTTAGATTTTAGATTTAAAATATATTTCATTATTTAAACTAATAATTTAATTTTAATATATATTTATATACAAACATACATACATAGTCAATTTTTATATTTATATTTTATATTTAATAAAGAATTTGAAGTTTTTTAATTTTATTTTTCACCTATGGGAGAAGTTTACATCTGATTAAATGTGAAATTATTGAATAATTTTTAAAATTTTATTTTTCATGTTTTATTTATTTTTACCCATTTGAAATAAGTTTTAAAAATAATTTTCACATGACTACGTATCTGCATGTAAAAAAAAACTAAATATTAATTCATTATGAGCAATGCTACTTTAAAAAAGATAAGTCACATAAAAGCATAAAATAATTTTAATTTTTTTATATTCGTAATCTTTTTGCTCATAAAAAATACATAATCAACATACATTATATATTGTAATTTGTAAGTGTCTTTTTGCTGAAAAGTCTATTGATATATGAATGCATCATGAACTTTTGCAAAAATAAGTTGATACCACAATCTATTTTGGAAGTACTTTAGAAAATTAACTAAAGCTAACCATTAAAAGTATATTTTGACATAGAATAAAATAATTTTCAAAAAATATAGATATTGCATATTAAATATAAAAAACATACTCTTAATCAGTAGTCCATAATCACTATAAGAAAATATTATTTTGGTAAATCTAATTGGAATTGTGTTTAGTTTAGATATTTAGAAACATACATAATATTCATTGAAACCACATATAACCAAGTAAACAACATTAATTTGTTATATGCTCAATGCAATTTCTCATATAGTGACGTTTTTCAATAAATGGGCATATAATTTTTTCTTGATCAGTAACCTTAATTACAGGGATTCATCACTGTCTTGTCCTTCTACATATAACAATATTCAAAAAAATAAATGCAATTAGACAAATTTTAGACTTACCTCACTAATAAAAATAAGTAACGACAGTAAAACTAAAAAATCTATCTTAATTTAAAGGTAAACAAATCAATTTAACACCTGTAGGAGATAAAATTGACCTTGTAATTGTTAATTTGCTATAAAATCGGGTAAAAAAAAGAAACGTGACTTTATTTATTTTTTGCGGTATAGTTGTTTTAGAGTGTGTACTATTATAATTTTAATTTTAATTTGTTTAGTTGTTCATTTTTTTTTTTTTGAATTTATCATTTACAAATTAAAATACTTTGAGTTATGAATTATTTCAAGAAAAAAGAAAAATTCAAATGAAAATAACTATAAATATTAAATAGTAAAGTGTGGTACAAATTTAGGCATGTTTTATATTTAAAAATTAATATTACTTTCAATTAGTACGTTTTCATAATTTTTCCAGATTATTGCGTAAATTTTTTTTTCCTAATTTTCTATTTTAAAAGTTTAAAAATTTATTTGTATGCAAAAAAATTGTAACCGTATGTGTATCTATTATAAATTATGTGTATATATTATATATTTATTTTGTAGTTTAAATAATTAATGTAAAAATCTTACAAAAATCAAATAAAAGAAAGAAAAAAAAGTTATAAACCTGCATTGATTAATGTTACACGTTTTTAGGACTCCAACATGAAGCACTGATGTGCAGTAAACTTTAAATTCTTAAATTCTTAAATTCGATTTGAATTTACTATTTAAAATTCAAAGAAAGTATCGTTGGATCTATATCTCGGCTACAAAATGCTTTGATTGTTTTTCAATTCCTCCACCGCTAAGAAGAAAAAAGAACGAATTTGACGATTGTCAAAATAAGAAGAAAAAAAAAACAAATTTGACGATTGTAAAAACAAACTGTTTTGATCAAGAGCTTTTTTTCCTTTAGATGTTCATAATAGAGAGAGTGGGTTAATGTCAATTTAAAGAATTTTTATAGTTATAGTTTAAATGTGGGAAGTTACTTTTTTTTTAAAAATGGTACGGTTATATTTTTTAATAGTCAATTTAATTGACTATTTTGAAAACAGAAAAACTTATCCTCATTTTTCAATTTAAACTGCCTTGTATATTGAGTTTGAGTAGAATTGAAATTCATTGTTTGAAAGTTTTGCAACACTATTTTTTAAAAAAAAAATATAAAAAATTAATTGACTATTAAAAAAACATAAAAACTGCAACGGCTTTATATTTTGATTTTAAAAACAGAAAAACTTTTTTAATGTTGACAGTTTTCATTATTTGGGTAACTTGATGACATGTGTTTACTTTTATTTCAAATTTTGAATTTACAATATTTAATTATTAATTAATAATTATTTAAAAATTTTAAAAATTTGTGGCACTGACATGTGTCAATTTTTTCTTCTCCTATTATATATAGATAGATGTTTAGAAATAGAATTTCTAATATGTAGGGCTCTCTTTTTTTTTCTTTTTCTTTTTTTTGGCTTTTAGGGAAACCATAACCTATAAATTGAAGAATTGTATCATAGTTACTACATAGGGTACGTTATCCTAAAATAAATCTATAAATTATTGGGAACGATATAAAGATAGGGAACGCATTCAGATTTTTATTTGATTAAATAAATGGTTTTTAAACTAATTTTCTCTATTAAGATAAATTATTGTATAATTTTTATTTAATTAATTATATATTTTAGTATTCATATTTTCACAAATTTGTTTATTTTATCTGTTGTTAAATTTGAAATAATAATTTTATACTTTTAATTTTACATATCTATTTAGTATATATGTGTAATATATAGTTTAATGAGATATGTATTTCTTTTATATAAAAAATTATAATTTATTAATAAAGTTTATCATAATAATTTTATTTACTTTTTATTAATATGTATAGTATTTTATTAATTAGGTATGAATCTATTTAATTTTTTGGAGTCTAATGGATCAATGTGACCCAACTTTAAATCTCAATTTCAATTGAAACTCATCCATATCACAAATTTCGATCAGTCATTTATTTATAATATAATATAACTAGGTAAATTACTTGAACTATTTTACTAAGCTTAAATATAATGTTTCGATAATATTCATATTTTCGATACATGCACTACATTGTCAAGAACATTTTATGTTAAGGCAAAGCGTAAATGCTATGTTTTTTAATTTTTGTTTTTGTTATAGAAAAATTAGGAGTCATAGAGAGATTTTAACTATAAAAAAAGAAGTCTAAGAAAATTTCCATAGAAATAGTTGGTCAGAAGTAGGGGTGTTCACGGTTTGGTTTGGGTCGGTTATTGGTCAAAACCAAAACCAAACCAACTTAATCGGTTTTAAAATTATCAAAACCAAACCAAACCAAACCAAATATAATATACATTTATCGGTTTGGTTGTTTTCGGTTTTGGTTTGGTTTGGTTCGGTTATTCGGTTATTAACCATACATAAAAATAAAAGAAACAATTCATTCAAAACATGAAAAAAGTGACAACAATCCATTAAAACAAAAAAATAGTTAGAATGACTGTCATTACAAAACGTTCGAACATTGAATTTACTGAATAAAACTTCAAAATTCACTATTTTGGCATAGAAGGAAGAGACAATGACATTTTCAGTCCCACAAAGAATTTCCATAGACACTCATATACATGAAACCAATAAGAAAAATGTTCTCACATTGGACATTTTTTCTTTCATAAGTAAATTATAAATAAATTTTGATGAAACATATATAAAATCTTTAAAATTGTTTATGAATATAATATATTATGTATGTATAATAATAAAATTTATGTATATAACTTGTTGGTTCGGTTCGGTTATTTCTTCGATTTTTTTTGAACAAAACCACAACCAAACCAAATACTATCGGTTCTTAACAATCTAAAACCAAACCAAACCAAAACCCAAATTAAATCGGTTTGGTTTGGTTTTTCGGTTTGGATCGGTTTTTATCCAAACCATGAACACCCCTAGTCAGAAGTAATGAAATTTGCTAAATTCCAAAAAGTTATAAAGAACAACATTAGATGTTAATGAAGAGACCAAAAAGCCTCGAACAACAACACTCCCAAGTAAAGTGGAACATCACGTCCATACAAGAACATAATTAACTAAACTCAAATGGAAGACCTTTAGCTCCTTTCCTGTGAACCTCCGTCAATCTGTTTTTATTATAGTATGACATATCATGTATATGTTAAAAATGACCGTAAAATTATTAATATCATGAATGTTTTTCCTCATTGTCTCAGAGTAGTCATTACTATTGCTTATATTTCATATCACCGGCCCTAGCTTATTTGGTTTGAATGGAACTGTTCACAACTGGATATTCTAAATCAAAATTTTGACACATAACATATTAAAATCTCACAACATAATTTTGTAAGCACTTGAACTCACAAATATCCACAAATAATAATAAAGACAACCTTACTTTCCTAGTAATCAAGAAGAAAAAGGCATATTGCTTAACATATTTTTCAAAAAGATAGTCTATCGAACTGTATCCAAGTTTACAGTTGACAAATTTAATTGAAATAATCCAAAACAAAGAGTTCTTACTTCTTTATTAAAAGAATTCAAAAAAGTTTATCAAAATAAAGAGTTATCACTACAGTAAAAATGATCTTTAACGCAATTAATACCTTAATTGCTTTTAAATATGTATTTTCAGAGGCAATTGGTACTCTCTATAAATGTCCCTAAAGTTTATAGCAACATTGAGTCTAATGACAATTAATGAATGTCGGTATAGGCTCTAGCGCTCTTCGTTAATGTGTATATTTATTGGCGATAAAGTTATTTTTGTTATAGTGTATTCTTGACATTTGTTTATTTCAAGAAAACTTGATATCTTATTATGCCCAAAAAGGAGAGACGAAGAAATATGAAAAATTACTTAACTTGCGACAAAAGAAGTGGACTAATTGTGTTTATACTAATATTATAGGAAGAGTGCAATGACATACAAATTGTTTGTACCTAAGAAAAAATAGTCAAAATAATATATTAACTGTGGCAAGCAAGAGAGCAATCTATTTGGTTCTTTTCACAAACTTTATCATTGGTTCCATATTAGTTATCACGTATTTGTTGTTGTGTCCAATATAGCACAACCCACAAGAAATTTTCAAAAGTATATGAAATAACCTACAGAAAGGGACAAAAGAAAAAATAATTTTTCAATCATCCTCACTGAAATTTTTAACAAAATTAAAAAAAAGTCACCAAAATAGCAAATAAAAATTGTAATAGATACATGAATCACTATGACTTATAGTAAAAGATTAAGCTTCATGAAATACGAGGAAGAAATCTTTGAGGAATGAAACACACTTCATAAGAAGTTTAATTATGTATTTGAATTCGACTCCCCTGTAGCAAAAAAAACCTACAAATAATAATGACAGAAATAAAAGTTTTGTTTACTAAAGAACCAAATGTAATGAATTCAACCATTTCAACATCGTTATGAATTGTGGAATGAGAGGTGCAAGAGTAGTAATGTCGCGTTGCAATCAAAATCAATATTCTTTGTTTATACGAAGAAACCTGTAGAAAGAGACAAGAGAGAAGATCAATTTTCAATCATTTTTACTGAAATTGTTAACATAGTAAAAAAAATGTCACCAAATAATGTATTTGAATTCGACTACTCTACAACGGAAAAACACCTACAAATAATTGTGGCAGGAAATCCCCCTATTTATAGACAACAAAGGATAGTGTAAATAAATGTTTATTGTGTCTTATCGAAAAGGTCGCAACTCTTCATAAAAGTTATAACATTTCATAAAAGTTACATTTTGATATAAAAGTCGCAACTCTTCCTAAAAGTCATAACTTTTCATAAAAATTATAAAAGTTACTTTTGATATAAAAGTCACAACTCTTCCTAAAAGTCACAACTTTTTATATAAATTACAATTTTTCATGAAAAGGAAGGTTTGTATTGGAAATAAATAAATTAAAAAGAAATTCTGGTGTGTAGGTGGGCCTAGGGTTTTTTTTTATATATATATATATATCCAAATCCCTAAATCAATTCCAATTTCTCACAATATCACCGCACCTCAGCCTCTCACCGCCTACACCACACCTCGCCACCTACACCGCTCTTCCTCTCGCCGCTCAGCTGCCGCTCCACCGGCGAACCACTTTGAAGACAAGAGCACTGCCGATGATAGTTTCTTACAAATTGATTCGGGTATTGTCTTTCCAATATCTTCTCCATCCATTCTTTATTAGAATTTCTGAAAACAATTGCAGGAATTTGCTTTCAATTAATCCTTAATTCTTATTATTCTTTGTTGTAGCTTGTTCAGTATTATGCGATAAATTGATTTTGCATCGTATTAATTATGAATCCAGCCCTGTGATTTTGATTACTCTGTCATGACATGATCAATTACAATCCCCAAATCAAGTGATACTTTCCCTCTTCATGTGATCTCATGGCAGTATACCTATGTGGTAATTGTAGCAATCTCCTTCTTTCATTTCTTAAAGCTTGATTCATGATAGATATGGTGACTTGAGACAGCCTCGGGTTTAGTAATTGTTCAAGGTAAACTTTGATGTTGGCACATTTGAATAATTGCCTCCTTTTCCATTGTTAACTGATTTCCTCTCTTTATTTAGACTGGAACTACTTTAGTACTCTTGGATTTATGAAAAGTTTGCCAAGATCAATTTGCTTTCCTTCTCTTCTGCTTCATTTAACTTTGACAACCTCTAACTTTGGTATTTTTGGTAAAGATCGAATGATTTTATGCTCAGTTAATTCATAATCTCTTATTTGTTTCCTCCATGGATATCTTGATGAATTGACTCTAAGGGTAAGTTCAAACTTGTGGAAGTTTTTCTTTATTCTTACAATGAATTCCGGCCTGAGTTTACTCAGCAGCCCCTTTGTACTTGGTCTTATATTTTGGAAAATCTGATTTGGTTGTCGAAGAAAAGGCTTTCCTATATTAGTGTTGTGAATTATTTTTGCATTTTTCTCTTCTTGATTGGTTACTACTTGTATGCTAAATAAACAGCTCCTCCCCTCTCTACTTGGCAAGGACTGATCAAACACTCTTTCTCTCCAAAATGAAATGATAAATCTCTGGATCTCTCCTCCTCATCTCTACAATAAGTCTAAACACCGAAAGTTCCTTCCCTTTTGCTCTCCTCTCTATTCACATATTACTCTAAGGCGTTCATATTGTGGTGCTGTTGAAGCGGCTTGGTTTTGTCTCTCTTATAATTAATGCCATATCACTGATTAGTTCTCTTAACATTGCATTTGATACTTACGTAATAGCTTTGTATATCTTTAATTTTGTGGAAGGCGATTGCCTCGTCGGCAATGGCGAAAGGTGAGACGAGGCGACCCTTCATCGCTTTTGTGGCGAGACAATCTTCAAAAAGCGACGCCATGTCGACAATGGCGAGAAAGGTGAGAGGTAAGAAAGGCGTCGCCTTTTGTGTTTTCTTTAAAAAGGTGACCAATTTATGATTTTAAAAGTTAAAAGGTAATTTTAGGGTTTTCGACTAGACTCTTCGGGCGACCAACCAGACTTTTCCAGCGATTCCAAAGTCCAACCAATACATATTTCTTCTCCTTCAAATCTCCTCTTCCTCCTCCGCCTCGTGGATGAACTAAAAAGGATAGATTGCTCTTCTAAAGTAACTTGGAGAATCTTATCTTCTCTTCTTCTTCAAACCTGTCCAATAACTCCTACAGTTCATCACTTTTTCTTCGTTTTTTTGAATCTTGTTGACACGGTTATGTGATTCCATTTTGCTAATCGCATGGTAGGTGCTTTCAACATCGAAACTCATCAAATGATCCCCTAAAATTGCAGCAACATCAGTTGATGGCAAACCCTTGCCCATGCATTACTGATTTGACACTTCTAGGAACAAAAATAGGAGTTGCAGGGCTCTATTTGTTGTGCATAGGAAGAGAAGTGACCCTCTCTTCCTCTTCATCCACTATATCTGCCCATCTCAAAGCACCTGTCACACCTTGTTGTTCCTTATTAGAAATAACCATTTCATTTTTAACTAGCGTTCGACCATAGATTTCCAAATATTTTTAGCAAATATTATTTGGGTGAAATTTAAATATGTGTTTGGCCATAGTATTTGGGAAATATATTTCAATTTTTAAAGAAATATGATCTATACCCATAAATTTTAAAAACAATCAAAACCAACCATATGTTTGTATTACACATCAAGATAGAAGCATCGACGTAATAAGATTCATGACTTCCGCAACAAGTCAATTGGATCTTCGTTGCAGCAAATAACAAGTAGTGTCCATGACACTGGAGTAATGTGGTAGTTCGGAGTGAGTGCAACAAGATTATTCCATACATGGTTAAGTAAACGAAGCACATGACTTTGTTACTTTGAGCCGATTGTTCGTCATTTTCATCAATACATCATCACTTTCATATTCACTAATATGTCATCGTCGCTTTGGTGTTCAAGAAAAAAATTATACAATACATCGCAAACAACTACCATAGCGGGTGTTTTTGAAAAAGATAAAAGTTTGGTTTAGAATTTGAATATTTTAAAGCTCCCAAATAATGAGATTTGACCCAAATACTAGTTTTTTCTAGTATTTGGAAATTTGGGGTTATTTGCCAAAAAGTTTGCCAAATAATGGCAAATTGTATGGACAAACACTTTGTCAATTTTCTTCCCAAATTTTACTTGGGAAATCTATGGCCAAACAGGTTAGAGTTAGTTGGAGAAATTGAGATCTTACCTTTCTCAACATTTTGGTCATTCCTTGTAGACATTGGCTGCTGCCTCGAATACCCATGATGCTCACCCAACAATTCCAATGATAGGGAAGGAATCTCTTGTACTAAGGCATTTAAACTGACAAGTGGTAGATTGTTCACTGATTAACCATAGTAGCAAACTGATTTTCATTTAAAGTGTTAATTACTTCTTGAGACACGGAACCTCCTTTGGAACAATTGCTCGAGCACTTGAGTTTGTAGCTTGACTGGCTACAATTTGCTGCATTGTGTTACGAATTGGTGAACCAATTCTAACACCTGGAGACTCTTCTTTGTCACCACAGTTCAATTTGAATGATGTACTAATTTCCCTTCAGTCACATTGTTAGATTGATGCACTTGTTGCCCAGAATTTTTGATAAATAGTGCTGTAATTAAAGCTTGATTAATTACGTAGCATCAGTCGAACTAGTGTGCTCTTCGCCTACACTTTCACCTGGCTTCGCAGCAACCGTAGCCAACTGATCCCTTTGACCATCACCTATTTATTGAACCTGTGCATTCCCAGATTTTGATACACAATTTGCATCTTCAGTAAGCTTGTGTTTTGCACATCCCCAACACATGTAGGATCTACAACATTTAAATTAGAATTGCTGCACAAATTTTTCACTCACTTGGACCACCAAATCACGCTCATCATCATCCCTATTAACAGCTCTGTTTCCAACATTTATTTGTGGCAAAGAATTCCTTTGTTGGTTAGGACTAGAAACGTTATTTTCGCCAACAAACTTTTCAGCTTGTGAATGACATGTAGCTTCAAGTTTTTCATTACCAACCCTTGCAGCTTTAGCTACTGGTACTAACACAGCTAAAGCTACAACACAATCAGATTGTGAGACATCCCTAATCACACCATCTAGTTGTTGTTGAGGATTTTTTTGCACCAAATTATTAGCTTGATGATCATTATTACCAACTTGTATGATTTCATTACCACCAACTCGCTTTGCATCTAATATCTCCCTCGCATCACCTTGATATTTTTCAATATAAGTTCCATGTGTCAATACTTTTTCTGGAGTTTTTGTTGCATTCTTTATCAATAGCAATCTAAATTCGCTTTCGTCATGGCCTTGGTGCTTACAAAAGGTACAATAACATGGCAATTATCATACACCAACTTTTGAAAGTGATCCATAATTTTTCCAAATTTCTCATCGACATATTGAAGTTTCATTCGTTGTGGAAGCTTAGCCAATAAATCCATTTTGACTTTAACCCTTGTTGTGCTAGGCCTCGACTTCTCTTGGGTGGCTTTATCAATAGCAACTGGCTTACCCACTGCCGACATAATGGACAGTAACAACTGTTTTGCAATTAAGTTTGGCGGTAAATTTGGAAAGATATTCAAACAAAAGCTTTTGAGGTTTCTTATCTAGGATTGAGACCAACTCTCCATGGAAAGACTCCGAATTGGTGTTGTGTACCATTGTGTAATAGGTAGTTGATAGATTTAGCCGCACCTAAAATGTAATCATCATACCTATCAAAACTAAGCAATATATGTCGAAGTGCGAGCCATCTGACAAGGCACAACCTTGACTTCCTAGTTTTGTAGGCAATAGCTTTCTCAATTCTTGTATATCAATTTGTTTATGTGAAAACTTTATTAGAAGAGCTTGGTGTAAGCCTTCCTCCACTGCATATCACTTTGTCTCCTCCATCATGAATTAACGGTAGGCTCCAATGTTTGTTGTATTGGGTTCAGTAGTGCTGCATAAGAATCTTGAGAATTAGAATTAGGGTTCGGCTCTCTCACAGCCAAGGGTTGGGGAGAGGACAAAGAAGCCATGGAAGGCTTTACTTTGCCATTCATGTCTCCCTAGTGACAGAGAAGGGAGCAACTATTTAGGTTTCTTGATTCGGTTCGTGTTGTGAGTATTTTATTGACTTGAAGTGAATCCTATGTGTATAAGATGGAATTTTGCTCTCTTTGTGGACTCGAAAAATGATTGTTAAAGAAGTTTGAGCTAATTCTTGTAAATTGAAGTGAAATGCGTAAACAAGAGAAATATGACGGAAGGAGGGTTGAAAATGACTATTGTGAATGAGTGGTATTGAATACATTATCTTTACACATGAATCGTTTACGTTTCATTCATTTGGATTAGAGTGGCACATCTTCCCCGTTGTTATTTTTTTTGAGATATATATATATATATATATATATAGCGGTGTGACTTGGGACGGGAACTGGTCCTTCATGGCCGCTCCGGCCATCAGTTGGGAGCGCTGCTCTGTTAAGCCAGCCACAATGAGGAGCAAACCCGCGGGTTGCCTCTCCTCCCACTGTCAAACTCCTCTTTTGGGAGCCAGACAGGTCTAAATCCTTGAAGGAGATGACTTTGAGTACTACTATTAACCATAGTACTCATACTACACCACAAATCCGCCTTCTATAAACCAAACCAAACGCACTATTTGTGTCAAAGGCCGTAACGAATTGGTTGTCCCAAACACCCTTTATCTTTGAATATATAAAAAGAATAGATAACAGTCTAGTAGATCAGTTAAGTAGACTAAATATAAAAATAACATAACTATCCATTTGTTTTAAACATAAGACCAACCAGTTCAATAGACAAAGGCAAAGGAGTAACCTCAGCATCAGACACATACACTCAGACTCTATTAGGTAATATGAAGTTTAGACCTCAGACAACATCAGTAGAAATGATGGACCTTATGTACTTCGGTAAGCATAATTTAATATGTTACCCAAATTCCAATTTATCTTTTAGAGAACTGCCAGAGTGCGTGTTAGATAAACCTCAGAAATGTTAGCAGACAATTTATGGATGACATATAATAAGAAAGATAATAAATATTTTATAGTCTTATTAAATGCATTATGTCAATACTTTACTGACAAAAGTAGAGAGAACAAATTTAAATATTATATGGTAATACATGGTAAGACTAATGTTATTTTTTAAACTTGGATAGAAGTACTAGACTCTATAAGCGGAGTTAAAACTCCTCTTTTTAAAGGTTTTAATGATTTCACTGAAGCATTAGATTAGGCAAGAGGGATACTTGGTCCAAATTACTATATCTTTCCAGCCCTCAGATAAAATCCACCAAAAACCCCACAATACAATATCCAAAAGGACACAGACAAAATAATCTTCTGCGACTATTGTTCTTCAATGACCGAGGCTTTCAAAAGATTAAATGTAAAGGTAGAAGCACTACTGCAAGAAAATGCTAAATTAATGGAGCATGTAAAGTTATTTAAAGGCAAAGACTCCATTCAGAAGATTCACACCAGTACACAGACTTCAGAACCGAGTTTTTCATCTCAAGATAAAATGGATGAGCAGGGTGTGTATTCCCTAACGAATGCAAAAAGATCCACTGTATCGGATAATAAAGATACAACTAGTCTGGTTCAAACGGTAGCCCGTAAAGACACCTCAAACCCGTTTATGGCTGTCATTTTGCCAAAAAGTGAAGGTGAAAGTTTTTCATCCAGACAAAGGTTACCTAGATCATTTACTCAGGTAGAGACAATAACAAAGAAAACTATGCTCCATAAAAAGAAAAAGAATGATAAAATAGAGAGCATAATAAAAAAGATTTTGGAAAAGTTTTTCCAACAAGGCCAGGATAAACATGTAATTACTACTACACAAAATCCAGATCCAAGTGGAGAAAGACTGGTACCGGATACAGAACGTATAAATACAGAACGAGACAAAACTAATACAAGTTTAAGGAGAGACACTTCGGGTAATAATATAACCAGATCCCTAAGTTCCGGAGAAGAAGACTATGGAGAACATGCATATTATCAAGATGCTCAAGATCCTAATGAAGATGATGATTCAGGAATGAGTTTTGATTCCATAGCTCTGCACAACCTTGATACCTGAAGACAAACAAGACAAGGATAATAAAATATAGTAGGAATAAAGTGTGCCATGTGGGTATGCCCACATTTGTCGTGAGTGCTTACTTTATCACTATCCTCCAAAGAGGAAAAAATTGATAAGCACGCGTCAAAGTTTGTGTCAATAAGTGACAATAATGCATGTGACGATGGGGCCCAAATGTGTACCCGGCATGTATTATTTGATCTTATCTTCAAAAGAGTCGGCTAAGTTTAGGCCACTACTTTTATCCCATTATCTTAGTGCGTAGGACACGTTGGGCTACTAGTATTCTTCCACGTTCTGCCATTAGTATTTCTCAACCTCTATAAAAAGACACTACTCCACACTAAGAAGGCAAGGAACATTGCCAATTCAAAGGTTAGTGGAAGAAAATAAAGTAATGTAAAGTAGCAGCAACGTGTACATAACTATAAATGTAAAGTAATCATAGTTTATGTAAAGTAACTATATATATTATAGATTAAAGTAACTATAGTAGAGTTACTTATATTTGTATATATAGTAGACCAGAAGGCAACATAAGGGCAATACTTTCTCGATGGAAAGCAAAGCCCATTGTATACAAAATATTCTCTCAATAAAAAATCTAAATTTCAACTTAAATTTTTTTTTTTTTTTCTAGAGGTATTAAACTTATAATTTCTTTTATATTTTCCAATATACTTTCTATGTATTGTATGTCGTGAGTTTGTTGGAATGTTTCTATATTTTCTTTTATTAAATTACTTAATAAAGTAATATCTATTATAGTTTGTTGCCAATATTCTAAGTATTCCTGATTTATCATTAATCTGAATATTGAATTTCTAGATCATTTAAATTAAATTCTAAAACTTCATTATTTAAAACACAATTTGAAATGAATAAGGAAGAATTTGCTATAGAAGAAAAAACCTACGAAAATCTAGAAGGATTAAAATAAAAATAATAATTTTTAAATGTAGGAAGATGGTATAAAAAAATAGGTGAAAATCTACATCTAATGATAGAAAAAGAAACAGTAAGATTAGAAGATAGTCTGACTGCAATGGTAGAAATAACTAAAGAAAATGAAGAAATAGATAGGAAAAAAGAAATAGATATGATAAAACAACAAGCAAAATTAGAAATACAGCAAATCAAAGAAGTAAAAAATGATAAAATAATTGCCTTAGAAAAAAATTAACTATGCTTAAAGCCATTATTTTGGGATGTTGTGGATGGTGTCCATTGTTTGTTTAATCTTTTATTCCATAGACTATCATGTCTGTCAGATTCTTCATAACTAACTGTATAATAATTATGACTTAATGTCTTTGGGTTTTTTACTTCTGGTGTGCTCGTACTTGCTTTATCTTTTATTTCTTCCGTATTTATTTCTATTGAATTGTTAATTGTTTCGATTTCTCCTATTTTTTCTAATATTTCCGTATATGTTTCGCTTATATCTGAGCCTTTTTCTGAGCAATTTTCATCTATATCAATATTATCAACTCTTATGTCTGGGGTTTCTGTAGTTAATTTTTCTTTGAATTTTTCTATCTCTATTTTTAATTCTGTTTCTATTTATTTTTCTTTTTGTTTGGCTGCGTATAATTCTTTAAGCATAGTTAATTCTTTTAATGGACACCATCCACAACATCCCGAAATAATGGTTTTTTAGATTTAGATTGTGTAATAGATATAAACAAAACAATACAACTATGAGTAGGATACATATCAAAACAGCTAATAGATAACAAAATTGGAATGACAGAAGTAGCAGGATATATAGAAAGGACACTTATAGGAACGGTAAAATTATGGTTACAAAATTTAGCAGAAGAAAGTATAAAAACACTAAGAAATAATAAGAAAATAGATGGAGAAATTGCAACTACACCAATTGATATATTAAATAAATATGAAATAGATATAAAAAATGAATTCAGTAGTACAACTACAGAAATGGAAGAACAAAACAAAGAAAAACAGTTAAATAGGAATTTAATGTTAAAATTAGCTATATGTAATATGTGTTACATAGACGAATATACATGTGTATTATTTTTTTTTTTAACTTGAAATTTAGATTTTTTATTGAGAGAATATTTTGTATGTAAGGGCTTTGCTTTCCGTTGAGAAAGTCTTGCCCTTATGTTGCCTTCTGGCTCTACTATATATACAAATATAAATAACTCTACTATAGTTACTTTAATCTATACTGTAGTTACTTTACATAAACTATGATTACTTTACATTTATAGTTATGTACACGTTGCTGCTACTTTACATTACTTTATTTTCTTCTACTAACCTTTAAATTGGCAAT
Organism: Solanum stenotomum; assembly: GCF_019186545.1. NCBI lineage: Eukaryota > Viridiplantae > Streptophyta > Magnoliopsida > Solanales > Solanaceae > Solanum > Solanum stenotomum. The sequence continues at coordinate 2,762,173 of NC_064288.1, read as the reverse complement.
GTTCCTTGCCTTCTTAGTGTGAAATAGTGTCTTTTTATAGAGGTTGAGAAATACTAGTGGCAGAACGTGGAAGAATACTAGTGGCCCAACGTGGTCGACGCACTAAGATAGTGGGATAAAAGTAGTGGCCTAAACTTGGCCGACGCTTTTGAAGATAAGATCAAATAATATATGCCGGGTACACATTTGGACCCCATCATCACATGCATTATTGTCACTTATTGACACAAACTTTGACGCATGCTTATCTGTTTTTTCCTCTTTGGAGGATAGTGATAAAGTAAGCACTCACGACAAATGTGGGCATATCCACATGGCACATTTTATTCCTACTATATTTTATTATCCTTGTCTTGTTTTGTCTTGTTTGTCTTCAGGTATCAAGGTTGTGCAGAACGATAGAATCAAAACTCATTCCTGAATCATCATCTTCATTAGGATCTTGAGCATCTTGATAATATGCATGTTCTCCATAGTCTTCTTCTCCTGAACTTAGGGATCTGGTTATATTATTACCCGAAGTGTCTCTCCTTGAACTCGTATTAGTTCTGTCTCGTTCTATATTTATACGTTCTGTATCCGGTACCAGTCTTTCTCCACTTGGATCTGGATTTTGTGTAGTAGTAATTACATGTTTATTTTGTCCTTGTTGGAAATTTTTTTTCAAAGTCTTTTTTATTATGCTTTCTATTTTATCATTCTTTTTCTTTTTATGGCGCATAGTTTTCTTTGTTATTGTCTATACCTGAGTAAATGATCTGGGTAACCTTCGTCTGGATGAAGAACCTTCACCTTCACTTTTTGGCAAAGTGACAGCCATAAACGGGTTTGAGGTGTCTATCGGCTACCGTTTGAACCGGACTAGCTGTATCTTTATTATCCGATACAGTGGATCTTTTTGCATTCGTTGGAGAATGCACACCCTGCTCATCCATTTTATCTTGAGATGAAAAACTCGATTCTGAAGTCTGTGTACTGGTGTGCTTCTGAATGGAGTCTTTGCCTTTAAATAACTTTACCTGCTCCATTAATTTAACATTTTCTTGCAGTAACGCTTCTACCTTTGCATTTAATCTTTTGAAGGCCTCGGTCATTGAAGAACAATGGTCGCAGAAGATTATTTTATCTGTGTCCTTTTGGATATTGTATTGTGGGGTTTTTTGTGGATTTTGTCTGAGGGCTGAAGAGATATAGTAATTTGGATCAAGTATCCCTCTTGCATAATCTAATGTTTCAGTGAAATCATTAAAATCTTTAAAAAGAGGAGTTTTAACTTGGCTTATAGAGTCTAGTACTTTTATTCAAGTTTGAAAAACAACATTAGTCTTACCATGTATTACCATATAATATTTAAATTTGTTCTCTTTGCTTTTGTCAGTAAAGTATTGGCATAATGCATTTACTAAGACTATAAAATAATTATTATCTTTCTTATTATTTGTCATCCATAAATTGTCTGCTAAACATTTCTGAGGTTTATCTAATACACACTCTGGCAGTTCTCTAAAAGATAAATTGAAATTTGGGTAACATATTAAATTATGCTTACCGAAGTACATACGGTCCATCATTTCTACTGATGTTTTCTGAGGTCTAAACTTCATATTATCTAATAGAGTATGAGCGTATGTGTATGATGCTGAGACTACTCCTTTGCTTTTGTCTATTGAATCGGTTGGTCTCATGCTGAAAACAAATGGATAGTTATGTTATTTTTATATTTAGTCTACTTAACTGATCTGCTAGACTGTTATCTTTTCCTTTTATATATTCAAAGATAACAGTTGGATGAATAGATATAGTATCTATAAAGTTTAGCCATCGTCTCTTGCTACTAGTCTTTTGGTTTATCTTTTGATGGAATTTAACTATGGCTTTGCAGTCAGTATGTACTAATATTTCATTTTTATTTAAAACTATTGAGACCATATATTATTGCTAAAACCTCTGCATCTATACTGCTCATATTTCCTTTTTCTTTATATTTTCCACTCTGATAAGCACAAATCTTTTCTTCTGTCTTATCATTGTATTTATTTGGTCTAGCTTTTAATACAACTCCCCATCCTTGGGAACTGCCATCTGTTTCAATTATTAAATAATTTGTTTCTAGTGGTATGCTTAATTCTGGAATATTTTTATTTTTTTTTAATTTGTTGTACTAATTTAATGTCTTCGCTGTTGAAATGTTTTTGCCCTTTGCTACCTGTTTTTGAGTATAATGGTCTTGCTAGTCTTCCTAAGTTTTTAATAAAGTTTCTACCATAATTTACCAATCCTAGAAATTTTTGTAAATCTTTTGTATTGTCTAATTTATCATGCATATCTAATATTTTTGTGGCTATATGTGGTTGCAATTTAATTTTTCCTTCCCCTAGTGTTACTCCTAAAAAATTTATATGGTTCTTAAATAATTTCATTTTCTTTTTACTCACTATTATTCCATTTTTCACAAATAATCGAAATACTGTCTGTAAATGTCCTAAATCTTCTTTAATGTCTTTACTAAGTACTAAGATATCATCTACATATACTAAGACAAACCTTTTATAGTCTCCAAATATAGTATCAATTTTTCTTTGAAAGAATATTACCACATCTGTTGTAATTAATGTTCCTCCATTATTTTGTATCATAAATTTTAGTCCTAATACAAAATCTACATTTATGTTAAGGTCTCGTACCCATATCCTATCAAGTGTGTACATTTGTTTGTAAAATTCATGCGTTTTTCCTATATAATGTTGGTATGTATTATACGTTCCATCCATTTGCATTGCTGCAATTGGCTTGTCTAAGGTTCTTATTAATTTTTGTGGTAAAATCTTTTTGTTTATTATACTACATGTACATCCTGTGTCTATCAATGCTAATGTTTCTAACTCAATATCCTGTATTCTGAGTCTAGCTAGTACTTTAATAGTAGTGAATTTTTTATCTTCATTACATATTAAATTTTCATAATGATTTACCATAGTTTCTATATTTATTAATTCTGCTTCTTGGGTATATGTTTTGCACATCCCCTATTCTTTTGTTTTTTGTACTGATTCCATCCTTCAAGTTTTTGTTTTCCTTTTTTTTAACAACATTACCTTTTGTTCTAGTTCATTTATCTTACTTTCTAATGTTATTATTCTTAAATTTATTGTATCATTACTTATATCGCTATTTTCACGTCCTTCTTTTACTTTTATTTTTAATAAATTTTCTATGCATGTGATACATCCTTCAGCATGACAAAACTTACATTTTGCCCTTTTTTCTCTGCTTGGATACCATCTACATAGAATACATTGGTTACTATCTATTCCTTTATTTCTTTCAAACTCATGTGTACATTCTTGTGAAATATTCATCATTGTACTTATTTGTAATTATTCTGAGTCTATATTTTTTAATTATAACCCTATTTCATTTATTAGTTCTTCATTAGCTGAATCTGACTCATCAGATCGTGTTGTTTCTTCTATTTCTACACTTACTATTGAATATATGCTTTCATTATCTGACATGTATTCATCAACATTAATCAACGTTTCCTGAAAATCTTCTATTAATTGCGAGTTTCTAGTTCTACTATTATTTCTTTTAGGACATACATTTGCTAAATGTTCTATACTTCCACATGTGAAGCATTCTAGCTTATTTTTATAGTTCCTATCGTTTATATATTTTCTAACATGTCTATCTTTATTTAGATATGGCTTCCTAGCTGAAGACCTTCTTCAATAGTATCTTTTATTATTATATTGCTGATTATAGTAGGGTCGACGTTTCTTGTATCTTTTCTTTGATTTACTTTGTTCTTTATCGTAATTTTGGGTTGTATATATAACATTTTTACAGAAACCCATTTCATTCTGCTGTAGTTGTTTTTTGTATTTGTATGTTTGTGCATTTCTCTGTTAATATTTTCATTATATGTTGTACTTTATGTCATATAGACCATTTACCGTTTGAGTTTTGTATTACGCCGTCTCTTTTATACCATCTTTCTTCTATAATAGATCTTATAATAAACTTTAGTGAAAAAACACAAGAAAAAGAAAAGGATATTGTAAGATTACTAGAGACAATAGAAATAACTCAAAATAAACATAAGAAGATATTAGAAAGGTTAGAACAAAACTTTGATTTCCTAAAATCACAAGAACTAGAATTAGATAGAAATATCCAATACTTGAACAATAAGTTTAATATAGAACAACTACCTACGAAGGTTGAAATAGGAAAGCTAATAAAATCTATAACATTGAATTTCTGCTATTCTGTTAAAATTATGTTGTGTTAAATCTGTTAAACGGTTAATTTATCTGTTAATCTGTTAATTTAAATATCCAGTAAATTTTAGTATTTTAGTATATTTTGGCAGTAAATTTTAGTATTTTAGTATATTTTTGTATCAGAGCGAGAAGTTTTTGGGAAGTAACATTTAATGAGAAGATCTCTACGTAGTACTCAGATACATTTAGAAACAAAAAGAAAGTTAGAAAACTTATACTCAGAATATAAGAGACTAAATAGTACTAAACAAGACAATATAATGTTAGATTATCTAATAGAAATAATATCTAGACTAGAATATAAATTCATTACACAGTTAAAATCAAGACAAAGATAATATATGGAAAAACACCCTTTTGCTAATCAACTAAGACTAAGATATTGATATTTATATAGAGAAATACAAATAAAATCAGAGTAGTTAAAATTAAAATAAGCGTTAAGCTTATATTTAAAAGTATTAGAAACAAGAGACTTAGTAGATAGACTCTGTAATCACAGAGGCCTATATTCATTAAATAGACCTACACTAGTCAATCCGAAATTGTTAAGTGCTCTAAAGTAGGAATTACATAGTATAGATAGTGATATTCAATCCGCAAATAATAGAATAAAACTTCAGAGGAAAAGTATTAGTAAAATAGATATCCCGCTAGGCTAAAATAACAACTATAGATCCATTAAAACAATTAGAATACTTAGACTTAAGAATTTATCCTGAAAAAAAATACAGAATTTAAAAGAAAATTCAGTAATAAGGTGCAACTTCAGTCAAGGAGAATACCTTTTACATTCAGAAGATAAGCAATATAATACTATAATAGATCTTATATAAACTTTAGTTAAAAAACACATGAAAAAGAAAAGAATATAATAAGATTACTAGAGACAATTGAAATAACTCAAAATAAACATAAGAAGATATTATGTTACCTTTCTCAAAAAAAAAACATAAGAAGATATTAGAAAGGTTAGAACAAAACTTTGATTTCCTAAAATCGCAAGAACTAGAACTAGATAGAAAAATCTAATACTTGAACAATAAGTTTAATATAGAATAAATACCTACAAAGGTTGAAATAGTAAAACTAATAAAGACTATAACAGAAAAACCTAAAGAATTAGAGATAAAAACAACTGAATTAATTGAAAAAATTACAAAACAAGTAAAAATAGTAACTACCGAAGTTAGTGAATTAAAAAAGACAATACAACAACTAGAGGACAAACTCCTTTGATGAACGACTTATGCCAAGAACCATCATACACTAAAGCCTTAAAATTTACAGCAAACAGCCAACCAGATCCACAAGGACTGTCTGATCACCAACCTGCAAGTAAATCAGATCAAGTAATTATTAAACAAAACAACACTATAATAGCACTACTGTTAGAATTAAATAAAAAACTAGACAAGATCGTTAAAGAAAATGAGGTTATAAAAGAACAACCTAAGCACCCTGAAATTTAAGAATTAAAAACTCAATTAAAAAACATTGAAATTACTCCACCTAAAGAAAGACCAACAATAGTTAGAAAATCTCAAAAATGGACTTTCTTTCAGGTAGAAAAACAACAGTCGAAGAAAGACCACGAGTAAGTTTTTCTGATAATCGAATTGGAAATAGCTTTATATCAAGAATATTAACACGAAATAAACAAGAAGATAAACAAATTCAGGAGTTAAACCAAGTAATAAATATAGATAAAGACCTAAGAATATTCCATCAGAATCAGTTGAACTTACTTAACCCAAAGATATTATATGATACATGATATTTCGCGAGAAATAATCAGCTATATAGACATTATAGAGAAGAACAAATTTCAACTATAGGAAAAGAAATAACTACTATGAATCTAGTAAACCAAGAATTCCTACGAGGAATAATACGTAACAAATTGACATTAATGCATATGGGCTTGATAGTAGTAGGATTAAAGGGATTAACTAGAAAGAATCTAGGAACTAAAGTATTAATAGTAATATATGATGATAGGTGGTCTGACTTAAAGAAATCCATTATAGCATTAACAGAAGTAGAAATGACCAATAATGGAGGAATATTCTATATTAGCCTTGATTTTATGATAATTTAGGAGAATTCGGAAAACATATAAAAATAGGAATACAGACTAAAGGATACGAAGAAATGTGTAGTGAAAATAATCTACTTATGTGTATAGGTTTCATCGGAAAAGTTGCATCTAGAAGTAATACAAGATTTAGACTAAAAGTAGAAGATGTAGTAGAGGTAATGGGAAACAAAGGAATAAAACTAATAAAACCAATAAAGATAAATCCGAAAGAATATGCAGGATTAGAATGGAACCTAGAACAATTTAATAAAAAGAAAGTACTCACACCAGAATCTCATTTAATGTACACTAATACAAAAGGAGAAACGTCTATAAGATTCACCAATTATAATTACTCTAATCAAACTAATTTAGAAGAAGAATTAGAATTAGAAGAAGAAAAAGAGTTTATGATTGTAGAAATAATCCAAGAAGGATATGAAGTAGATAAAGCTTTGTAAGAAGCTGAAAGAAGATATAATACTGATAATGATATAACCTTTAAATGCAAAGGATGTAAGACAGGAAATATGAGTATATTTGAAGTAGACAAACATTTTAAAACATGCAAATTTAGAACAGATAATCTAGGATATAGAAAAGAGTACAATAACCAAGAAAAATTAGAAAGCCTTGACAAGATAAGAGAAAATATATATGAAAGCGAGGATGAAATAGAAAGAAATTCTATAATAAGTCAAAAAGAACTAATGGAATCCACAAGTTCAAGTGCCAGTCCATTCCAACACACTGCCCAACCACATACGATAGACACAAGTGCAGGAAATGTACCAAGAAGAAGAGTATTTAGGGTAAATTCAGACACCGTAACTGAAAATGTAAGACCAATGGGTAGAAAGATGCCTATAGAAGAACCTATTAGGTTACAAGAAGGAGGAAGTAAAGAAAAAATATTAAACATAGCGGCACATGATCCTCAAATGTGGAATGCAATAATAGACTTATGGAAAGGAATAGTAGCAGCAGACTATATAAAAACATACCAAGATGCAGACGCAGAAACAATGTATAAATATATGGAAATCTTTCTAGGAGAATCCGCAAAAGCCTTATGGGAAGTATATAAATCTAACTTCCCACAAAAATTCCATACATTGGTAAATATGGGAGCAAACTCATATAATTTTACAAATAAAATACATAGTTTAATTACAGGGGAAGACCCAAATAGTGGTTTAATAATACTACAAAGAGATGCTTTAATAAAACTGGAACAGTTAAGCATTACAAGTTGGTTTCACATAAAGAACTTTCTAAAAGATTATTATTATTACTGCACAATTAGTGGATATTCTTTTGATGAAGAATTAGGGAAGAAGTTATTTAATAAATTACCAAGAGCTTTAGGTAGAGAAATAGAAGAAAGATGGTATAAAAGAGACGGAGTAATACAAAACCCAAACGGTAAATGGTCTATAGGACATAAAGTATAACATATAATGGAAATATTAACAGAGAAATGCACAAACATACAAATACAAAAAACAACTATAGCAGAATGAAATGGGTTTCTGTAAAAATGTTATATATACTACCCAAAGTTATGATAAAGAACAAAGTAAATCAAAGAAAAGATACAAGAAACGTCGACCCTACTATAATCAGCAATATAATAATAAAAGATACTATTGAAGAAGGTTTTCAGCTAAGAAGCCATATCTAAATAAAGATAGACATGTTAGAAAATATATAAACGATAGGAACTATAAAAATAAGCTAGAATGCTTCACATGTGGAAGTATAGAACATTTAGCAAATGTATGTCCTAAAAGAAATAATAGTAGAACTAGAAACTCGCAATTAATAGAAGATTTTCAGGAAACGTTGATTAATGTTGATGAATACATGTCAGATAATGAAAGCATATATTCAATAGTAAGTGTAGAAATAGAAGAAATAACACGGTCTGATGAGTCAGATTCAGCTAATGAAGAACTAATAAATGAAATAGGGTTAGAAATAAAAAATATAGACTTAGAAGAATTACAAATAAGTACAATGATGAATATTTCACAAGAATGTACACATGAGTTTGAAAGAAATAAAGGAATAGATAGTAATCAATGTATTCTATGTAGATGGTATCAAAGCAGAGAAAAAAAGGCAAAATGTAAGTTTTGTTATGCTGAAGGATGTATCACATGCATAGAAAATTTATTAAAAATAAAAGTAAAAGAAGGACGTGAAAATAGCGATATAAGTAATGATACAATAAATTTAAGAATAATAACATTAGAAAGTAAGATAAATGAACTAGAACAAAAGGTAATGTTGTTAAAAAAAGGAAAACAAAAACTTGAAGAAAATATTACGGAATCAGTACAAAAAACAGAAGAATAGGGGGTGTTGCGAAAAACGAACTCACGACCTCTCGCATTTTATATATTATCCAAATTCCAATTTATCTTTTAGAGAACTGCCAGAGTGTGTTAGATAGCTTTATATCTATCATATGTATTTATCCTTTTTTTTCCTTTGTTTTTTTAAGTTACTACCCCGTTCATCTCTTTCTTTTAACCTGTATTCTTAATAACTTTTTCTTTAACCCCACCCCAGAGATGGCCAACAAGACGTCCTATGATTTCTGTGGACTTTTAAGGCCTTTAAAACATTCTAGGAATTTACAGATTAATCCATCGTTGTTATCAAGAAGTTAAAAGCCTAACCATATACTAAGGGTAGGTTGTAACATAACTTAAATACAAAATACAAACATATTTAATATAACTTTAATACAGACAAGCATAATTTACATAATTATTTTTTAGGGGAAATTACAGGAAAGCATAAGAGACTTACATGATTTAGACGGAGAGAGGTTTCCCTTTCGGGAACCTCGACTGACTCTTACACACTTAAAAACAAACTTTTTTCACAATAAATATTACAAGAGGGTTTTTTAGGAATATTTGGATTGGGTATTGGAGAGGATTTTGCGGAACATTGGCAAGGGGAATAGGTTGTGTATTTTTCTTTCTTGCCTTCTTTAGTGTGGAATAATGTCTTTTTATAGAGGTTGAGAAATACTAGTGGCAGAACGTGGAAGAATACTAGTGGCCCAACGTGGCCGACACACTAAGATAGTGGGATAAAAGTAGTGGCCTAAATTTGGCCGACGCTTTTAAAGATAAGATAAAATAATACATGTCGGGTACACATTTGGGCCCCATCGTCACATGCATTATTGTCACTTATTGACACAAACTTTGACGCATGCTTATCACTTTTTTCCTCTTTGGAGGATAGTGATAAAGTAAGCACTCACACGACAAATGTGGCATACCCACATGACACACTTTATTCCTACTATATTTTATTATCCTTGTCTTGTTTTGTCGTGTTTATCTTCAGGTATCAAAGTTGTGCAGAGCTATGGAATCAAAACTCATTCCTGAATCATTATCTTCATTAGGATCTTGAGCATCTTGATAATATGCATGTTCTCCATAGTCTTCTTCTCCTGAACTTAGGGATCTGGTTATATTATTACCCGAAGTGTCTCTCCTTGAGCTTGTATTAGTTCTGTTTCGTTCTGTATTTATACGTTCTGTATCCGGTTTTAGTCTGTCTCCACTTGGATCTGGATTTTGTGTAGTAGTAATTACATGTTTATCCTGTCCTTGTTGGAAAAACTTTTCCAAAATCTTTTTTATTATACTCTCTATTTTATCATTCTTTTTCTTTTTATGGACCATAGTTTTCTTTGTTATTGTCTCTACCTGAGTAAATGATCTGGGTAACCTTCGTCTGGATGAAGAACCTTCACCTTCACTTTTTGGCAAATTGACAGCCATAAACGGGTTTGAGGTGTCTTTACGGGCTACCGTTTGAACTAGACTAGCTGTATCTTTATTATCCGATACAGTGGAACTTTTTGCATTCGTTGGGGAATGCACACCCTGCTCATCCATTTTATCTTGAGATGGAAAATTCGGTTCTGAAGTCTGTGTACTGGTGTGAATCTTCTGAATGGAGTCTTTGCCTTTAAATAACTTTACCTGCTTCATTAATTTAGCATTTTCTTGCAGTAATGCTTCTACCTTTGCCTTTAATCTTTTGAAGGCCTCGGTCATTGAAGAACAATGGTCGCAGAAGATTATTTTATCTGTGTCCTTTTGGATATTGTATTGTGGGGTCTTTTGTGGATTTTGTCTGAGGGTTGGAGAGATATAGTAATTTGGACCAAGTATCCCTCTTGCATAATCTAATGCTTCAGTGAAATCATTAAAACCTTTAAAAAGAGGAGTTTTAACTCCGCTTATAGAGTCTAGTACTTCTATCCAAGTTTGAAAAATAACATTAGTCTTACCATGTATTACCACGTAATATTTAAATTTGTTCTCTCTATTTTTGTCAGTAAAGTATTGGCATAATGCATTTAATGAGGCTATAAAATATTTATTATTTTTCTTATTTTATGCCATCCATAAATTGTCTGCTAAACATTTGTGAAGTTAATCTAACACAGACTCTGGCAGTTCTCTAAAAGATAAATTGGAATTTGGGTAACATATTAAATTATCCTGTTTCTAAACTGATTGGTTGTCCCAATCATTTTATATATTCCTTTTATATATTTAGTCTACTTAACTGATCTGTTAGACTGCTATTTTTTCCTTTTATATATTTAGTCTAATTAACTGATCTGCTAGACTGTTATCTTTTCCTTTTATATATTTAGTCTACTTAACTGATCTGTTAGACTGTTATCTTTTTCTTTTATATATATATATATATATATATACCAAAAATAACGAGTTTGAAATGATATTATAATTGATAATAAATATGCCGATTGATTTAAATCCTACTCAGTACTCACTCTCTCACTGTGTCTTATCTTTTTTGTCTTGAATTTTTGGCTATATTTTTTCCTTTTTTTTAATACTATCCTGTTAATATCTCTTGCTTAACATGTGTTTCTGTTAACTTCTTCTTTAACCCTACCCCAGAAATGGCACACAATGTCGTTTAATCATGACGGACTTCTTATTGCCTGTAAAACATCCTAGGAATTTACAGGTTAATCCATCGTTGTTATTAAGAAATTAACAGTTTAACCATATACTAAGGTTATTTGAAGACATAATAACATTTTATAATACAAACCTAATTTATATAGAAGATTAATTTTTGGGAAAAATACAGGAAAACATAGGAGATTTACATGATTTGGACGGAGAGAGATTTCCTTTTCGGGAATCCCGACTGACCCTTACAAGCTAAAATGCACATTTTTATACAAACTTAATATTACAAGAGGGTTTTTAGAGGTCTTTGTTTTGGGTCGTGGAGAGGATTTGTCGGAACATTGGCAAGGGAAATATGTTGTGTGTGTTTTTCTTTCTTATTTTTCCTTTCTCCCTCAAAGTCTCGTTATATAGTGGTGTTAAGGTTTAAAGTAGAATAAAAGTAGTGGCCTAAATTTGACCGACACTCTAAGGATAAAAAGATAAAAAGTAGTGGCTTAAAATTGGCCGACACTCTAAAGATAAGATTGAATAATATACGTCGGGTACACATTTGGGCCTCATCGTCGCATGCATTATTGTCACTTATTTGATGCGTGCTTATCAGTTTTTTCCTTTTTAGAGGATATTGATAAAATAAGCATTCACGTGACAAATGTGGGTATACCCACATGGCACACACCTTTATTCACACTTTATTGTATTGTCTTCATCTCGTTTGTCTTTTTGCGTTTTTTTCGTCTTTAGGTATCCAGGTTGTACAAAGTGATAGAATCGAAGCTCATTCCAGAGTCATCATCTTCATTCGAATTTTGGGCGTCTTGGTAATATGAATGTTCTCCATAGTTTTCTTCTCCGGAACTTAGGGATCTAGTTCTATTGTTAGTTGGATTGCCTCTTCTCGAGTTTGTATTTATTCGGTCTGTATCTGGTACCAGTCTATCTTCACTTAGATCTGGTTTTTGTGTAGTAATTATGTGTTTGTCTTGTCCTTGTTGAAAAAACTTTTTGAGAGTCTGTTCTATTATGCTCTTTATTTTATCATTTTTTTTCTTTTTGTGGAGCATAGTTTTCTTTTTTAGTGTCTCTACTGGAATAAAGGATCTGGGTAGTCGCCGTCTGGATGAAGAACTTTTTTCTTTACTTTTTGGCAAAGTGACAGCCATAAACGGATTTGAGGTGTCTTTATCGACTACCGTTTGAACCGGACTAGCCGTATTTGTATTATCCGATACGGTAGTTGCATTCGTTGGAGAATGCACACCCTTCTTATCCATTTTATCTTGAGATGGAAAACTCGGTGCTGAAATCTGTGTACCGGTGAAAGCCTTTTTAGAGGAATCCTTACCCTTTAATAATTTTACGTGCTCCATTAATTTGGCATTTTCTTGGAGTAGGGCTTCGGCTTTTCCATTTAATCTTTTGAAGACTTCTGTCATCGAGGAACAGTGGTCACAAAAAATTATTTTATCAGTGTCTTTTTGGATGTTGTATTGAGGGGTCTTTTGTGGATTTTGTCTCAGGGCTGAGGAGATATAGTAGTTTGGACCAAGTATCCCTCTTGCATAATCTAGAGCTTCAGTAAAATAGTTAAAACCTTTTAAAAGAGGAGTTTTAACCCCGTTTATAGAGTCTAGTACTTCTATCCAAATTTGAAAAATACCATTAGTTTTACCATGTATTACAACATAATATTTAAATTTATTCTCTCTACTTTTGTCAGTAAAAATATTGACATAATGCATTTAATGAAGCTATGAAATATTTACTGTCTTACTTATTATATGTTATCCATAAGTTGTCTACTAAACATTTCTGAGGTCTATCTTACAAACATTCTGGCAATTCTCTAAATGATAAATTTGACTTTGGTTAACATATTAAATTATGCTTACCGAAATACATGCGTTTCATCATTTCTACTGATGTTGTCTGGGTCTAAACTTCGTATTACCTAATTGAGTGTGAGCGCTGAGGCTACTCCTTTGCCTTTGTCTATTGGAGCTGGACCTGTTGGTCTTATGCTGAAAACAAATGTATAGTTAGGTCATTTTTATATTGTATAGTTATGTCATTTTTATATTTAGTCGACTTAACTGGTCTGCTAGATTGTTATCTTTTCTTTTTATATATTCAAATATAACATTTGGATAGATAGATATAGTATCCATAAAATTTAGTCATCTTCTTTTGCTACTAGCTTTTTGGTTTATTTTTTGATGAAATTTAACTATGATTTCGCAGTCAGTCCTTACTAATATTTCATTTTTATTTAAAACATATAACTTAAAGCTGTTTAGGCCATATATTATTGCTAAAACCTTTGCATCTATATTGCTCATAATTCCTTTCTCTTTATATTTTTCACTTTCATAGGCACAAATCTTTTCGTCTGTTTTATCACTGTATTTATTTGGTTTGGCTTTTAATACAACTCCCCATCCTGGGAAACTATCACCTTTCTCAATTATTAAATAATCGGTTTCTAGTGGTTTACTTAGTTCTGGAATATTTTTAACTTTTTCTTTAATTTGTTGTACTAATTTTATATCTTCTATGTTAAAATGTTTTTGCCCTTTGCTTCCTGTTTTTGAATATAATGGTCCGACTAGTTTTCGTAAGTCTTTAATAAAGTTTCTAGCATAATTAACCAGTCCTAAGAATTTTTGTAAGTCTTTTGTATTGTCTAATTTATCAGACATGTCTAATACTTTTGTTGCTATATGTGGTTGTAATTTAACTTTTTTGTCTCCTATTATTACTCCTAAAAAAATTATATGGTTCTTGCATAATCCCATTTTCTTTTTACTTACTATTATTCCATTTTGTACAAATAATCTAAATACTGTCTGTCGATGTCCTAGATGATCTTTGATGTCTTTATTGAATACTAAAATGTCATCTACATATACTAAAACAAACCTTTTATAGTCTCCAAATATAGTATCCATTTTTCTTTGAAATATTGGCGGGACAATTTTTTGTCCAAATGGCATGGCTAGCCATTCAAAATGTCCTTCAAGACAAGTGAATGTTGTCCACTCGATACTTTCTTTATGCATTTTAACCTGACTTACAGTTGAATTTATTAAATACATTCTTTCCTTGGATTCGGTTGATTAATTAATTTTTATCTGGTAATTTATATGCACCTGTTCTTGTATTATCATTAAGTTTTTTGTAGTTAATTACCATTCTTGCTTTACCTCTTACTATCTCACTATGATTTCTCACCATGAATGTTGCTGATCTATGTTTTAAAGTAGATCTCCGTATTACTCCTAAATTTAATAATTCTTTTATCCGTACACCGAAATCTTCTAGATCTTGGTTAGTTGCTTCAATAGCAACTGTTTTTATTATGTATTCTTGATTTATGATATCTAATTTACAGGCTACTTTATTATTCTCCCGATATTTTAAGGGTTTTTCTCCTATTATCTCCATTTCGTCTAATATTTTTACTATATTGTCTAAGTCTTTAGGACTTCTAATTGTTCCTATCTTGTTGATTCCTGTTTGAAAATTATAGAATTCACTTTCTATTTCTATCAGGGTATAATTCTTTTCCCTTATATCATATTCTTCTTCTTCTTATTGTTCTTTATGTATTTGAATTAATCAATCGAATCCAAGAAAATAAGGTATTTAGTAAATTTGACTGTAAGTAAGGTTAAAATGCATAAAGATAGTATAGAGTGGTCAACATTCACTTGTCCTGAAGGATATTTTGAATGGCTAGCCATGCCATTTGGATTAAAAACTGCCCCACCAATATTTCAAAGAAAAATGGATACTATATTTGGAGACTATAAAATGTTTGTTTTAGTATATGTAGATGACATTTTAGTATTCAGTAAAGATATCAAAGATCATCTAGTACATCTACATACACTATTTAGATTATTTGTACAAAATGGAATAATAGTAAGTAAAAAGAAAATGAAATTATGCAAAAATCATATAAATATTTTAGGAGTAATATTAGGAGACTGAAAAGTTAAATTACAACCACTTATAGCAACAAAAGTATTAGACATGCCTAATAAATTAGATAATACAAAAGACTTACAAAAATTCTTAGAATTGATAAATTATGCTAGAAACTTTATTAAAGACTTAGGAAAACTAGCCGGACCATTATATTCAAAAACATGAAGCAAAGGGCAAAAATATTTTGACATAGAAGATATAAAATTAGTACAACAAATTAAAGAAAAAGTTAAAAATATTTCAGAACTGAGTATACCACTAGAAATCGATTATTTAATAATTGAGACAAATGACAGTTTTCAAGAATGGGGAGCTGTATTAAAAGTCAAACCAAATAAATACATTGATAAGATAGACGAAAAGATTTGTGCCTATCAAAGTGGAAAATATAAAAAGAAAGGAAATATGAGCAGTATAGATGCAGAGGTTTTAACAATACAATATGGCCTAAATAGCATTAAGTTATATGTTTTAAATAAAAATGAAATATTAGTAAGGACTGACTGCGAAATCATAGTTAAATTTCATCAAAAAATAAACCAAAAGGCTAGTAGCAAGAGAAGATGGCTAAATTTTATGGATACTATATCTATCTATCCAAATGTTATATTTGAATATATAAAAGGAAAAGATAACAGTCTAGCAGACTAGTTAAGTCGACTAAATATAAAAATGACCTAACTATACATTATAAAAATGACCTAACTATACATTTGTTTTTAGCATAAGACCAACAGGTCCAGCTCCAATAGACAAAGGCAAAGGAGTAGCCTCAGCATCAGACACATACACTCAGACTCTATTAGGTAATATGAAGTTTAGATCCCAGACAACATCAATACAAATGATGAAACGCATGTACTTCGGTAAGCATAATTTAATATATTACCCAAAGTCAAATTTATCATTTAGAGAATTGCCAGAATGTGTGTTAGATAGACCTCAGAAATGTTTAGTAGACAACTTATGGATGACATATAATAAGAAATGCAGTAAATATTTCATAGCTTCATTAAATGCATTATGTCAATATTTTACCGACAAAAATAGAGAGAATAAATTTAAATATTATGTTGTAATACATGGTAAAGCTAATGGTATTTTTCAAACTTGGATAGAAGTACTAGACTCCATAAACGGCGACTACCTAGATCCTTTATTCCAGTAGAGACACTAAAAAAGAAAACTATGCTCCAAAAAAGAAAAAAAAAGGATAAAATAGAGAGCATAATAAAATAGACTCTCGAAAAGTTTTTTCAATAAGGACAGACAAACATGTAATTACTACACAAAAACCAGATCTTAGTGAAGATAGACTTGTACCAGATACAGACCGAATAAATACAAGGTCGAGAAGAGACAGTCCAACTAAGAATAGAATTAGATCCCTAAGTTCCGGAGAAGAAAACTATGGAGAACATTCATATTACCAAGACGCCCAAAATTCGAATGAAGATGATGACTCTGGAATGAGCTTCGATTCTATCACTTTGTACAACCTGGATACTTAAAGACGAAGAGCGCAAAAAGACAAACGAGATGAAGACAATACAATAAAGTGTGAATAAAGGTGTGTGCCATGTGGGTATGCCCACATTTGTCACGTGAGTGCTTACTTTATCAATATCCTCTAAAAAGGAAAAAACTGATAAGCACGTGTCAAATAAGTGACAATAATGCATGTGACGATGGGGCCCAAATGTGTACCCGACGTGTATTATTCGATCTTATTTTTAGAGTGTCGGCTAATTTTAAGCCACTATTTTTTATCTTTTTATCCTTAGAGTGTCGGCCAAATTTAGGCCACTACTTTTATTCTACTTTAAAGCTTAAGACCTCTATATAACGAGACTTTGAGGAGAAAGAAAAACACACACAACATATTCCCCTTGACAATGTTCCGACAAATCCTCTCCACAACCCAAAACAAAGACCTCTAAAAACCCTCTTGTAATATTAAGTTTGTATAAAAGTGTGCATTTTAGCTTGCAAGGGTCAGTCGGGGTTCCCGGAAGGGGAACCTCTCTCCGTCCAAATCATGTAAGTCTCCTATGTTTTCTTGTATTTTTCCCAAAAAATAATCTTCTACGTAAATTATGTTTGTATTATAAAATGTTATTATGTCTTGAACTACCTTTAGTATATGGTTAAGCTCTTAATTTCTTGATAACAATGATGGATTAACCTGTAAATTCCTAGTATGTTTTACAAGCATTAAGAAGTCCGCCATAATTAAAGGACATTGTGTGCCATTTTCGGGGTGGGATTAAAGAAGAAGTTATCAGGAACACAGGTTAAGAGAGATATATGAACGGGGTAGTATTAAATAAAGGAAAAAATATAGCCAAAAATCCAAGACAAACGTCATAGGACACAGCGTGAGCAGGAGTACTGAGTAGGATTTAAATCAATCTGCATATTTATTATCATTCCAAAACTTATTCCAAAACTCGTTATTTTAGTTTATATATATATATATATATACCATAGAGTCTTTAGACAAGACCCAACTACAGAACCAGAAATGGTTAGACCAATAGGAATAAGAATGCCGATAGAAGCTCCTATCAAACTTCAAGACGGAGGAGATAGAGGAAAAATACTAAATATAGCAGCACATGACCCTCAATTATGGAATTCGTAATAGACGTATGGAAAAGAATAGTGGTAGCAGATTATATACACCATTATAGTGAAACAAATGCAGAAACCATATATAGGTATATGAAGACCTTTTTAGTGGAATCAATTAAAGGAGTATGAGAAGCATACCAGGTAGCTTACCCTCAAGAATTCCAGGAATTAGTAAACATGGGACCAAACCCGTATAACTTTACTAATAAAATACACAATCTAATAACAAGAGAAGACCCAAATAACGGATTAGTAGTATTACAAAACAATGCTTTAATGAAATTAGAACAACTTAGTATAAATAATTGGTGTTGTATAAAGAACTTCCCAAAGGACTACTTCTATTATTACGCCATAAGCGGTAACGCATTTGACCAAAGTTTAGAAAAGAAACTTTTTAATAAGCTCCCTGGAGCCCTAGGAAGAGAGACAAAAGAAAGATGGAATAAAAGAAAAGGAGTAATACAAAACCCAAACGCAAATTGGTCCATAGGGCATAAAATACAACATGTAATGAAGGTACTACAAGAAAAATGTACAAATATACAAATACAAAAGCATTTGAAACAAAACGAGACTGGATTCTGTAAAAATATATATACAACATAAATGTACGATCAAAGTAAACCACAAAGAAAATACAAGAAAACACACCAAAATACCTAAGAGTACAAACCTAAGAAAAAATATTATTTAAGAAAATCAACGGCAAGAAAGCCTTACCTAAATAAAGACAGGCATGTAAGAAAACATAATAATAACATAATTTACAGAAATAGACTAGCTTGTTTCACATGCGGAAGTGAAGAACATCTGGCCAATACTTGTCCGGGAAGAAACAACAGTAGGACAAGAAATGTCCAATTATAGAGGACTTCCAAGAAACCCTGATAAATGTAGATGAATATATGTCAGATAACGAAAGTATATAATCAGGAGTAAATATAGATGCATTAGAAGGAGGAAGACAAGATTCATCTTATTCAGAGGAAGAAACATTAATAAATGAGATAGGATTAGAGAAGTTAGATTTAAACAACTTAAAGGATTACACCTTTGTTAATATACAATGTGACCACCAATTCTGCAAAGGGAAAGGATTAGATACCCAACGATGCTTTAATTGCACAGAATATCCAAGTAAAGACAGAAAAACAAAATGCATGAACTATTATATGGAAGGATGCATTAGGTGCATTGACAAAATATTTAATATTAAGATCAAAGACGAGCAAGTTATTACAAAAGGAAAAACGCTAAAAGCATTAGAGGATAGAATAGATAGTTTAGAAGAAAGAGTAAGTAAAATAGAAAAGGGAAAAGGCGTAGCACTAAAAAAGGGGAAAGGCGTGGAAGACACCAGCCAAATTGACAATAAAATGTCAGAATCAGAAACAAAACTTCTAAATGAAAAGGAAGACTAGAAGTCATTTGAAGGATTAATTTGTAACGAAGACAAAAAAAATTAATACCATAAAGATCTTAACCAGAATAAAGATTCAGGACTACGAAATAGAGACCCTCGCTCTAGTAGACTCAGGATGTACAAAAAGTATAATAAATAGATGCATCTTGCCTCTAGAAGTAATAAAAGATTTACCAGAACCACAAAGCGCCATGCAAATGGATGGTTCTTATAATATATATAAGCATTATGTCAATAATGCAAAAATAAGTTTTTTAAACACGTGTGCAGACTTTTATAAACTCACCTATAAGTTAGAAAAGATCTGGGTACGAGATCTAAATATTATGGTAGACTTTGTTTTAGGATTAGACTTCTTACTACATAATAACTTCTAACAACAGAATCTACTCCAACAAAATTTAGGTATCTCATAGACACTGATAAGATTAAACCAAGTATCTCAAAATGCGACAAAGGAGAAGAATGCACTTGTACTAAGATACATATTACAGATGAAAGGGAAGAAATTGAATTATTAGAACTTAGCCTTTTTGTCACACCCCAAAACCAGATGTGATGACACGTGCCCAAACCCTATCGGACACGTCAGCCTAACACCCAAAAACCCGACGATACAGAATTTATAAAACAAGAATAAGATAGAAAGATAAGCGGGTAAATAAACTCAACATAACCCCAGAATTGATTGTCACATGTACAAACCTCTAATACAGAATCTGAATAAAATATACAATCTCATAGTAAAGTTCTAGAATAGAACAGAACAGTAAATATAGAGAACTTGAGGGCACGTCTGGAATGAACCGCTACCTCTCAAGTAAGTCTGGAAGCTCTAATCCGAAGATGAGCAATAAGCCGGATCTGATAGAGCTGTCAACCTACACAACTGTGTAGAAGCAAGGGTGACTACCAAAAGCAACAGGTACTCGCAAGTAACACTAAACTAAGCTAAACTAGCAGCTACAAACAACTCCTTTCAATCCCAACCGAACCACCGAAACTTCATTCTAACAGCGAACCAACAACCTATACTACACAATTCATAATCAACAAATATATCCAACAGTGTCTCAACATCAACCTCATATCCTCATGTAAGAGCAAATAGATCATATATCACATGAAGAGGGGCAAATAGGAAAAATCCACACACCACAGACAAAGATGAAGTCAAATGCGATGCAAATACAATAATGGTGTCATGTAGTCGTGATACATGTCTGTCCTAAGATACACATCTGTTGACGTAATCAGACCGCACTGAATACTCAAATCAGAACCCATGGGGGCCACACATGGACCATGTATCACCGCCGGAACCAGATCCCATCGGCATCCAAATTGCTAGCCGGAGCTAGTCCATCTCATATATCTCTAGCCAGAGCTAGTCTCAACTGTGTCTCATATCCATCCATCCTCATATCAGTGTCTCAGAACTCATGCAACAGATAGTTCACTCATGGGATGAATAATGAATATGCACATGTCATCAATCACAACCATATCACGACCACATCATAGTATTACACATCATCTGTCTCAATCACAACCATATCACGACCACATCATAGTATTACACATCATCTGTCTCAATCACAACCATATCACGACCACAACATAGTATTACACATCATCTGTCTCAACATCAATGTCTGTATCAATCATAGCCTACTCATGCTCTTCTATCCCCTCAATATCAGTTATCACATGACTTATTCAACAAATTCAAGTCACATATAACATATTTAGCTCGTTTTATTTCCCCATATTTCATTTACAACAATTCCAATCAACAAATAAAACCCATCCTCAATCCCCCTTACTCCCTAACACAATTAGGAAAGTAGTCATGCGTAGTCTAAGAGTTTAACAAAGTTTAAAAGTCACTTGCCTCAAAACACTTCAACTAGTAACTCAAATTTGAGTTTTACCCTTCCGAGCACGCTCCAAATCACCACAATCTATTCATAAATGGAATCTCACAATCAATACGAATCTAACAACACCAATATCGTGAAATTTGGAGAAAAGGGTAAAATGGTCAAAAAAATCTCGTTCCGGAAAATATTCTCGAAATCTGGAAATTTTTAGTGAAAAATGTTCCCCAAGAAATTTAGAATCCAATAGTGAAAACCGTTTCGAAAAAGGAGTTGAAATGAGTTCACAAACTCAAATTTTCTATTAAATTCGGATTAGGCAAAAACCCCCAAATTTTTCAGTTGAGATCTCAAATTTTGATGTTAAAATCCATAAATAATCGATGGAAATCAAAGATATAAGTTGGAAATAACTTACCCAATGAATTCCTTGCGAAAACCCACTTGAAATCACCTATTTTCGAGCTCTCAAAATCTAAAAATGGAGAAATGAGTATTTTTTCAAGTTGGGGGAAAATGGCTACTGTTTTTTTTGACTTAAAAAGGACTGCTATTGCAGCTAAAACACAACAATAACACCAAAGTTTAAGTCCCCGTTGGACCCTCGGGATTCGTTCGGAATCTCGTGCACACAAACTAAATATGTACCCCTACTAAATTCGACGTTCCGGACTCAATGGAACCGTCGGAATTTGAATTCGAGGACTCCTTGACCCGAAATTCAATAAGATGCCAAGAAACTAATTTAACGCCAAAAAAAGTTGAAACTCAAACGGAGCGTCTAAAAATTCAACCAAGACTCATTCTAGACTTAGAATCGCCTCCCGAAATCAACGGTACTCTCAAAATTCAATTTGAGCCTCGAAACCTCATATGTTGACCAAAGTCAACTCTTTATCAAAATTTCACAACTTAGCAACTTAGGACCTCAATTCTTTGTTTCAACTCCAAATTCGACTCTGTAACTTCACACAGACCCGTTTCGACATTCTAAAACTGCCGGAATCGATGGAAATCTGATCCGAGTCCCGAAACTCCAAATGACTCGAAAAAGCACTTTTTAACCAACTTTAACTCATAAAAACTCAACTTCTCAAAAACTCAACTTTTTACCAACTTTTCCTCAAACCAACTTTACAACCACAAAACATGGGACTCGGGGCAACTACCGAAAGGGCAAAATAGTCATTTCCACGAAATATTACCAAAATGACCTTTCGGGTCATTACACTTTTAGATACAGAAGAGGTAGAAAAGAGTTACAACTTAATAGAAATAAATACAGGGCTTTACAATTTTAAAAGAGAGTTACGACATATAGGAGTAATAAAAAATCAAAAGATCTGGAAGAAATAATTCAAATTCTAGATAAACTAAAGATAATCAGAGAAAGACCCCTGAGGCATTGGGAAGCCAATCACATAAGCTGCAAACTAGACATAATTAACCCAGAATACACGATGAAAACATCCTCTATAGAATCAACAAATGAAGACATGAAAGAATTCGAAGACCAAATAAAAGAGTTACTAAGGTTAAGAGTAATCAGAAGATCAACAACACGGCATAGGTCGACAACATTCATGGTAAGAAATCATAGCAAAATAGTAAGAGGAAAAACAAGAATGGTTATAAATTACTTAATGATAACACCCGAATAGACGGATATAAACTACCAGATAAAACAGAGCTCATAAATAGAATAAAGGGAAGAAAGATTTTTAGTAAATTTGATTGCAAATCCGGATACTGACAAGTAAAAATGCATGAAGATAGTATAGAATGGACTGCTTTTACTTGTCCAGAAAGACATCTTGATTGGTTAGTAATGCCCTTGGATTAAAAACACCCCCCCCCCCCCAATTTTCCAAAGAAAAATGGATAATATTTTTAGAGACTATAAAAATTTCATTCTAGTGTATGTAGATGATATTTTAGTATTCAGCAATAATACTAAAGAACATATAGGACATTTGCAAACAGTGTTTAAGTGATTTGTAGACAACGGAATCATAGTTAGTAAGAAAAAAATGGATTTATGTAAAAGCCTCATAAAATTCTTAGGAGTAGAAATTGGAGAGGGAAGAATAAAATTACAACCTCATATAGTAAAAAAAGTCTTAGACATACCAAACAAACTAGACAACACTAAAGACTCACAAAAATTCCTAGAAATTTTAAATTATGCAAGAAATTTTATAAGAGACCTAGAAAATGTAGCAGGACCCTTATATTCAAAAACTGGAACTCATGGACAAAAGACATTCTATACAGGAGACATAAAGTTAGTACAAAAAACATAAACTAATGGTTGAAACCATACCAGACTTTTTTCTCCCATTAGAAACTGACTATCCAATAGTAGAAGCGGATGGTAGTTTAGAAGGATGGGGAGCAGTACTATAAACAAAGAAAAATAAGTATGGAGATAAAAAAGATGAAAAAATCTGTGCCTACCAAAGCGGAAATATAAAGAAAAAGGAAACATGAGTAGTATAGACGCAGAAATATTAGCGGTAATCTACGGTCTAAACAGTTTTAAATTATATATTATCAATAAAAAAGAAATTTTAGTAAGAACTGATTGTGAAGCCATTGTAAAGTTTCATCAAAAAATAGATGAAAAAAGTAGTAGTAAAAGAAAATGGTTAAACTTTTTAGATGCCACGTCAATATATAATATATCTCTAGAACACATAAAAGGGAAAGATAATTCTTTAGCAGATCAGCTTAGCATATTTATGAAAACTAACAATTTATTTTCAGCATGAGTACAAGAAAAGACAACGCCAGGGCCTCTAGCTCAAGCAGCACTACTGATCAAAGAGACAAAGAATTATATCTACAGACTTCATTGGGGAACACCTTGTTCCGACCTCAGACAAGATTAGAAGAAGCAAGACTAAACACCCCAAGCATTGAAAGACTATATTTTGGAAGACAAAATTTAATATTTTATCCCCCATCTAACTTAAGTTTTAGAATGCAGCCAGAAACAAAGATAGATAGACCTCAAAGATGCTTGATAGATAGTCTATGGATAGCATACAACAAAATACCACGGGATAATGGTTACTTCATTTTCGTACTAAATTCATTAAGCCATTATTTCGCGGAAAAAAATGAAGATAAGAAATTCAAATTCTATGTGGTAGTTCAAGGAAAACTGGCTGAAATCTTTCAGACATGGACTGAAGTAATAGAATTAATAAAATACTTTCCCATTCCCCTCTTCAAAGGGCTCAATGACCTAAATGAGGTCTGGACTACGCAAGAGACTTTAAGGCCAATTATTTCGTAAGCCCAGCCTTAAGACAAACTGCAAGCCCTTTCTTACAATACAACATTCGAAAAGACATAGATAAAATAATATTTTGTGACAACTGCTCTTCAATGACAGAGGGTTTCAAAATACAAAACCAAACTATTGAGAGACTCAGAAAAGAAAAAGAAAAGATGACACAACATATCCACCTCTTACAAGAAAGAATAAAGATTTTATAGTTTGAAATTACTCAGAATATGCTACTACAAATAGAAGACCAGCCAAAAGAACCAAAGAGTTCTCCATCTCATTCTAAAATGGATAAGAAGGGTGTACATTCCCCAAAGAATGTAGAAAGGGCTAATGTATCAGCTAAAGGTGCAGCTAGTCCCGTTCAAATGGTAGCGGGTAAAGACTTATCAAATCCATTGTTGGCTGACACTTCGCCAAAAAATGTGAGAATTTTACCAGCCAGTTTCAATACGACCAACACCACCGAAAAAGGAAAAAAGATGAAAGGATTCCTGCTAAAACGAAAAAAAGACAAAAAAATAGAACAAATGATACAAAGTTCTCTCCATAAGTTACTTAGTGAAAATACTAAAGAAGTTATAAGAGAATACCCAAACCCAGAACCAGAGACTGCAGACGCTGACACGAAAAACTCAGAAAGTAACGAATACAACCCATCGCTAGAACAATTTGCTCAAGACCCAAACGAAGACGACGACTCAGGGATAAGTTTCGGCTCCATAGCATTGCACAACCTAGACACGTAGAACATACGTAAGCAATGATGATCACGAGGAAAAGACAAAAAAGGATAAGTAAGCAATGACATAATAAGCCACTACTCTAAAAGCAGACAATAAAGAAGACACCACTGAACTAAAGCGGACAAGAAAAAGGACAATTATGTTGAAAAAGTCTTTCAAAGGCCATGTGATGATGGGGCCCAAAGAGCACTCGGCAGGAAGAGAAAGATTATTCAATATTTGAAATCCATATTTCAAATTCGGAGAGGGCCCTCCACTCCTATAAATACCAGACCATCTGCAAGAAGAAAGATAGAGCAAAGAGAAGAACAAGCAGAGCATAATAGAGAGAATAGTTTACGAGTTTTAAGATTTACATATTTCCCTTCCCTTAAAAAAAATAAAAAAACTGAAGTAAGTTTGTTTGTAAAAAGAGTGTGAGTGTTTAAATTTTAAGTAGTTGCAAAGTCACTCGGGGACTCCCGAAAGGGAAACCTCTCTCCGATCACTATCATGCAAGTGGTTATATATTTTTCTAGACTTTAGTAGTTTCTCCCCGTTTATGTATATTATGTACTATTATTATGATATGATGTTCATATATGTACTGTTTAAACTCATGTATTGTTTAATTATTACTTATCCTTTGTAAATGGTTAGTTCCTTACCTTCTTAGTAACAACGATGGATTAACTTGTAAATACCTAGGGAAGTTGAAAGTCCGCCATGGTCAGAGAATCGAAGGACTGTGTAACCCGGGGTTTGGTTAAAGAAGAAGTTGCTAAGAACATAAGCTAAGGAAAAGAGATGAACAGGGTAAAAAAAAAGTAATTTTGGGAGAAATTACATAGATTTAGCAACAACAAACAACTAAACTAGATAATGGAACCGGAGGAGGGAGTACTGGGTAGGACTTTACAAAATAATTTACAAACACACCTCACCCCAGCATCCATATCTTACCCCAACATCTTTATTTTAATTTAACGACTTTATTTATATTCTATTTTATTACTTTAATCTGATTATATTTAAACGATTTTTATTTGGTATTCTTCTTTGTTTTTTGTATTTCTTTCATATATTCTTTGCTAATTAAACTTATACTTTCACTGTCCTTTTCTGATATACACATCTGCTCTTATCTATAATGTCTATATAATTGTGTTGTTGAAGAAAATAAACATGTATTATAAAGTACTTGTGGGTTTAAAAGTCTTAATCTATTTTGTTGGAAAATTTCTATATCTTTGTCTACATCTATTATTTCATCCAGTTGGTGACTGCTTCTAGGTCTGACAAGTTCATTATCCAAGCTAAAATATTGTTTCCTAATCTATCTTGAGAGAAACTGACCTTTTTTCTTTCTTGGGAGGCTCGATTCCTGTTTGAAAAAAGGTCCATGCCTTGTCCTTTTTATTATCTTAGGTCTATCTTTTTGGGGAGTTATTTCTGTCTTCTTTAGTTGTTCTATTAAATCTTGTATATATTTATCCTGTTTTGTTTTTCTTTGGGGATTTTATTTTCTAATAGAATATCTAATTTTTTATTTATTTCTGCGATTCTATCTTCTTGCCTTCTGTTTGTTCTAGCAGCGCAAAGATTATTATATTGTTCTGTTTTACTCCTATTAGGTCTGTTTTTTCTGGTGGTGTATGTTCTGATAAACCTTTGGGATTGACTTGAAATTGTGCTGCTCTTTTTAGAACTTCTTGATAAAAGGGATCGTTCATGAAAGAGTTAAGTCTCTGAGTTGATTTAGTTCGTCTCTAATTTCTTTATCTTCTTTGTGAAAATTTTCTAGTCGGTTATTTATTTGTTCTACTGTAGTATTACTATCTATGTTATTATTATTTGCTATAAATTTTTGTAATTTTGTATCTATATCTAATTGTTGTGTTTTTAAAAAATCGAAATTAAGTTCTATTTTTTCTAATAATTTGTTATGTTGGTTTTGTACTTTTTCTAAAGTTTCTATTGACCTTAGGTACTTTATCGTCTCTCAAGTGAGTGTGTTCTGCTAAATTTATTATTAGGTCTGTGATAGTGTTTAGGTGATGGCGATCGCTATGTAAGATGTGGTCTCCTTCTGTAAAGTTACACTTGATTACTGAACCAAATTTTAGTCTTCGATATTTCTTTTCTGAGATTACTTCTAAGTCTAAATATTCTAACTTCTTTATACTTCCTATTGTACTATTTTTAAGCCAAGTACCAGGTTTTTCTTTTTCTGTCTTATCTTTCTTGTCTAATTTGTTGGATGTAATGGCCAATTCTAGACCCTATTTGCTAGTAATTGTAAATTTATTTGTCTAATTTGTAGGTTTATTAAAGTTATTTCTTCAGATGATAATAAGTCTGAATATAGCTATCGTTGTTCTAGATATAGTTGTCTCTGTTCTATTAAAAAGTCGTATATATTTGAATACCAAATAAAAGTCGTTTAAATATAATTAGATAAAAGTAATAAAATAGAATATAAATAAAGTCGTTAAAATAGAATAAAGATGTTGGGGTAAGATGTGGATGCTGGGGTGAGGTGTGTTTGTAAATTATGTTGTAAAGTCCTACTCAGTACTCCCTCCTCCGGTTCAATTATCTTGTTTAGTAGTTTGTTATTGAATCTATGTAATTTCTCCCAAAATTACCTTTTTTTACTCTGTTCATCTCTTTTGCTTAGCCTATGTTCTTAGCAATTTCTTCTTTACCAAACCCCGGGATACACAGTCATTCGTTCTCTGACCATGGCGGACTTTCAACTTCCCTAGGTATTTACAGGTTAATCCATCGTTGTTACTAAGAGGGTAAGGAACTGACCATTTACTAAGAGTAAGTAATAATTAAACAATACATAGAGTTTAAACAGTACATATATGAACATCATATCATAATAACAGTACATAATATACATAAACGGGGAGAAACTACTAAGATCTAGAAAAAGATATAACTACTTACATGATAGTGATCGGAGAGAGGTTTCCCTTTCAGGAGTCCCCGAGTGACTTTGCACCTACTTGAAATTTAAACACTTACACTCTTTTTACAAACAAACTTACTTCAAAATTATTATTTTTTAAGGGAAGGGAAATATGTAAAGCTTAAAACTCGTAAACTATTCTCTCTATTATACTCTGCTTGTTCTTCTCTTTGCTCCATCTTTCCTCTAGCAGATGGTCTAGTATTTATAGGAGTGGAGGGCCTTCTCCAGATTTGAAATGTGGATTTCAAATATTGAATAATCTTTCTCTTCCTGCCGGGTGATCTTTGGGCCCTATCATCACATGACCTTTGAAAGACTTTTTCAACATAATTGTCTTTTTTCTTGTCCGCTTTAGTTCAGTGGTGTCTTCTTTATTGTCTGTTTTTAGAGTAGTGGCTTATTATGTCATTGCTTACTTATCCTTTTTTGTCTTTTCCTCGTGATCGTCTTTGCTTACGTATGTTCTACGTGTCTAGATTGTGTAGTGCTATGGAGTCGAAACTCATCCCTGAGTCGTCGTCTTCATTTGGGTCTTGAGAAAATTGTTCTAGCGACGGGTTGTATTCGTTACTTTCTGAGTTTTCTGTCTGAAAGATTTCAGCCAGTCTTCCTTGAACTACCGCATAGAATTTGAATTTCTTATGTTCATTTTTTCTGTGAAATAATGGCTTAATGAATTTAGTATGGAAATGAAGTAACTATTATCTCGTGGTATTTTGTTGTATGTTATCCATAGATTGTCTACCAAGCATCTTTGGGGTCTGTCTATCTTTGTCTCTGGCTTCACTCTAAAACTTAAGTTACATGGGGGATAAATATTAATGTCTTCCAAAATGCAGTCTTTCAATGCTTGGGGTGTTTAGTCTTTGCTTCTTCTAATCTTGTCTGAGGTTGGAACAAGGTGTTCCCAATAAAGTCTGTAGATATAATTCTTTGTCTCTTTGATTAGTAGTGCTACTTGAGCTAGAGGCCCTGACTTTGTCTTTTCATGTACTCATGCTGAAAATAAATAGTTAGTTTTCATAAGTCTGCTAAGCTGATCTGCTAAAAAATTATCTTTCTATTTTATACGTTCTAGAGATATATTATATATTGACGTGGCATCTAAAAAGTTTAACCATCTTCTTTTACTACTACTTTTCCATCTATTTTTTGATGAAATTTTATAATGGCTTCACAATCAGTTCTTACTAAAATTTCTTTTTTATTGATAATATATAATTTAAAACTATTTAGACCGTAGATTACCGCTAATATTTCTGCGTCTATACTACTCATGTTTCTTTTTTCTTTATATTTTCCGTTTTGGTAGGCACAAATTTTTTCTTCTTTTTCATCTCCATATTTATTTTCTTTGTTTTTAGTACTGTTCCCCATCCTTCTAGACTACTGTCCGTTTCTACTATTGGATAGTCGGTTTCTAATGGGAGAGATAAGTCTGGTATGGTTCTAACCATTTGTTTAAGTTTTTGTACTAACTTTATGTCTTTTGTCCATGAGTTTCAGTTTTTGAATATAAGGGTCCTACTATATTTTCGAGGTCTTTTATAAAATTTCTTGCATAATTTAAAATTTCTAGGAATTTTTGTAAGTCTTTAGTATTGTCTAGTTTGTCTGGCATGTCTAAGACTTTTTTTGCTATATGAGGTTGTAATTTTATTATTCCCTCTCCAATTTCTACTCCTAAGGATTTTATGAGGCTTTTACATAAATCCATTTTTTTCTTACTAACTATGATTCCGTTGTCTACAAATAACTTAAAAATTGTATGCAAATGTCCTAGATGTTCTTTAGTATTATTACTGAATACTAAAATATCATCTACATACACTAGAATGAAAATTTTATAGTCTCTAAAACTATTATTGATTTTTCTTTGGAAAATTGGGGGGGGGGGGGGGGGGGGTGTTTTTAATCCAAAGGGCATTACTAACCATTCATAATGTCCTTCTGGACAAGTAAAAACAGTCCATTCTATACTATCTTCATGCATTTTTACTTGCCAGTATCCGGACTTGCAATCAAACTTACTAAAAATCTTTCTTCCCTTTATTCTATTTATGAGCTCTGTTTTATCTGGTAGCTTATATCCGTCCATTCGGGTGTTATCATGAAGTCTTTTGTAATTTCTAACCATTCTTGCTTTTCCTCTTACTATTTCGGTATGATTTCTTACCATAAATGCAGTCGATCTATGCCTTGATGTTGATCTTTTGATTACTCCTAACCTTAATAACTCTTTTATTTGGCCTTCAAATTCTTTCAGGTCTTCATTTGTTGATTCTACATAGGCTGTTTTCACCATATATTCTGAGTTAATTATGTCTAGTCTGCAGCTTATGTGATTGGCTTCCCAATGCCTCGGGGGTCTTTCTCCGATTATCTCTAGTTTATCTAGAATTTGAATTACTTCTTCCAGATCTTTTTGATTTTTTATTACTCCTATGTGTTGTAACCCTCTTTTAAAATTGTAAAGCCCTGTATTTATTTTTATGAAGTTGTAACTCTTTTCTACCTCTTCTGTATCTAAAAGGCTAAGTTCTAATAATTCAATTTCTTCCCTTTATCTGTAATATTTATCTTAGTACAAGTGCATTCTTCTCCTTTGTCACATTTTGAGGTATTTGGTTTAAGCTTATCAGTGTCTATGAGATACCTAGATTTTGTTGGAATAGATTATGTTGTTATTGTTGTCTAGGTAGTGTTTTTAGAGAATATTACTGCATCTCTAGTAAGGAGACAACTTCCATTGTTATGTAGTAAGAAGTCTAATCCTAAAACAAAGTCTACTCTAATATTTAGATCTCGTACCTAAATCTTTTCTAACTTATAGGTGGGTTTATAAAAGTCTGCACACGTGTTTGAAAAACTTATTTTTGCATTACTGACGTAATGCTTATATATGTTAGAAGAACCATCTATTTGCATGACGCTTTGTAGTTCTGGTAAATCTTTTATTACTTCTAGAGGCAAGATACATCTATTTATTATACTTTTTGTACATCCTGAGTCTACTAGAGCGAGGGTTTGTATCTCATAGTCCTGAATCTTTATTCTGGTTAGGCTCTTTATGGTATTATTTTTTTTGTCTTCGTTACAAATTAATCCTTCAAATGACTTCTAGTCTTCCTTTTCATTTAGAAGTTCTATTTCTGATTTTGACATTTTATGGCCTATTTGGCTGGTGTCTTCCACACCTTTCCCCTTTTCTAGTGCTATGCCTTTTCCCTTTTCTATTTTACTTACTGTTTCTTCTAAACTATCTATTCTATCCCCTAATGCCTTTAGCATTTTTTCTTTTGTAATAACTTGCTCGTCTTTGATTTTAAAATTAAATATTTTGTCAATGCACCTAATGCATCCTTCTATATAACAATTCATTCATTTTGCTCTTCTGTCGTTACTTGGATATCCTGTGCAATTAAAGCATCATTGACTATCTAATCCTTTCCCTTTGCAGAATTGGTGGTCACATTGTATATTAACAAAGGTGTGATCCTTTAAGTTGTTTAAATCTAACTTCTCTAATCCTATCTCGTTTATTAATGTATCTTCTTCTGAATTAGATGAATCTTGTCTACCTCCTTCTAAGGCATCTATGATTATTAATGAATATATACTTTCGTTATCTGACATATATTCGTCCACATTTATCAGGGTTTCTTGAAAGTCCTCTATAAGCTGGACATTTCTTGTCCTACTGTTGTTTCTTCCCGGACAAGTATTGGCCAGATGTTCTTCACTTCCGCATGTGAAACAAGCTAGTCTATTTCTGTAAATTATGTTATTATTATGTTTTCTTACATGTATGTCTTTATTTAGGTAAGGCTTTCTTGCCGTTGATTTTCTTAAATAATATTTTTTCTTAGGTTTGTACTCTTGGGTATTTTGGTGTGTTTTCTTGTATTTTCTTTGTGGTTTACTTTGATCGTGCATTTGTGTTATATATATACTTTTACAGAATCCAGTCTCGTTTTGTTTCAACTGTTTTTGTATTTGTATATTTGTACATTTTTCTTGTAGTACCTCCATTACATGTTGTATTTTATGCCCTATGGACCAATTTGCGTTTGAGGTTTGTATTACTCCTTCTCTTTTATTCCATCTTTCTTCTATCTCTCTTCCTAGGGCTCCAGGGAGCTTATTAAAAAGTTTCTTTTCTAAACTTTGGTCAAATGCGTTACCGCTTATGGCGCAATAATGGAAACAGTCCTTTAGGAAGTTCTTTATATGACACCAATTATTTATGCTAAGTTGTTCTAATTTTATTAAAGCATTCTTTTGTAATACTACTAATCCGCTATTTGAGTCTTCTCCTGTTATTAGGTTGTGTATTTTATTAGTAAAGTTATACGGGTTTGGTCTCATGTTTACTAATTCCTGGAATTCTTGAGGGTAAGCTACTTTGTATGCTTCCCATACTCCTTTAATTGATTCCCGTAAAAGGTCTCCATATACCTATACATGGTTTCTGCATTTGTCTCACTATAATGGTGTATATAGTCTTCTACCACTATTCCTTTCCATACGTTTATTACTGAATTCCATGATTGAGGGTCATGTGCTGCTATATTTAGTATTTTTCCTCTATCTCCTCCGTCTTGAAGTTTGATAGGAGCTTCTATCAGCATTCTTATTCCTATTGGTCGAACCATTTCTGGTTCTGTAGTTGGGGCTTGTCTAAAGACTCTATGCCTTGGTAAATTACCTATGGTATATTCTACTGGTGGTACATGTGTGATTTTTTGGAAGGGACTTGAGGCGGTTTTCATAAACTGTTTTAAACTGCGTGTTGTTTCGTCCTCACTTTCTTCTTGTACATCTTCTTCTCGTCTATATCCGTAATTGTCTGTTCTAACTCTGCATTCTTTAAAATGTTTTTCTATCAATGAGGCTCTTCGTATGCCATTAGGTATCGATCCTCGATAAATCTTTTTTTCATACTTCTATTGCTATCTCGCTTTATTTTAACGGCAAAGTTAGATAAAAAGAAAAGTGATCATGATGCCAATGTTATTATTGTAGTTACAAAGATAAATCCAAAAGTTAATTCAACATGATGTTGACATTTGCATTTTGTATTACAATTTTGAAGAACAAAGGAATGGCGTATGGAAGAGGTATTTTATTGCATGTGTTCATCCTCATCCCATTTATATGCATTTCAATAAATAGGAGTAAAGGTTTTGGTGTTTTGTTGTGTTTCCGGACTCACTCTAGATATTGCATACCACAATGAATAATGGTGAGTTCTTGTCCATAATAAGTTAAACATCTTTTTTGTGCATTTCAACATATTTGACAGTTTCATTTTTGGACTAATTTCCTTGTTATATATACAGTCTGCTCTTTCAGTTATTGGGGGTTAAGTGATGCACAAGTTGTGAAAAAGTCAAATTGATTTTTTGGAATATGATAGATTGTTCAAGTAAAGTTTCTAGAGTATTCTAGTGTAGTATCTAGAATAATCATCTTAAAAATATATAGATATTTAGAAGATAAAGTTTACTAGAATTTTCTTTTAGTTATATCTAAGAAATGTGTAGATATTTGTAGTAAATGATAGAAAAATCTAGATCTTGTAATATCTAGAATCATTCCCACACAAGTATAAATAGGGTGGCCTTAGTCATTTGTATGCAACCCAAAACAAAGACAATTAAAGAGTCTTCGTTCATAACAAAGTTCTTCTATCCAAATTCTTACTTTTCTTTTCTAGCTTCCTCTTCTTAATTAGTTGAATCTTTTGATCTTAGTTAACGATCTTGGGCTAGCAGAAGGTTTCCCGATTACACTTTTCTTCTGCTATTCTCTACACAAATTGGATCGTTCTAGTCAATTTTAAAGAAAAGGCAAGATTTTGGGTAGGTTTTGCTGGATTTTTAACTGATTCTTGATGAACATTTTCAAAAAAATAATAATTTGAGGCCTTAGTTGTATTTTGCATTCTACTTTCCTCCCGGTCTCGGGATGCCTTTTCAGGATTAGATCAAAAAATTGGTTCCACTTACAATGAAACTTCAGTATAAATTTCTTAAATGTAAATCCTCCTAATCCAACATTAAATTTCTGTGACTGATCTTTTTGAAGATAAAGATTTAAGACTCTTTTGAGCGTGATATTAACGCAACATCTTAAATGCACGCTAGTAGGGGTATCTTAAATTGCTCATTTTTGGTGAATTTAGAGTACAAAAGTTGTCCAAGTGATACTTAAGGTACTATTTTTGTACCTATTACACAAAGAAAAGGACAACTTTTTAGAAAATAATTATATAAAATCTCATTTGAAGATATTACGCATTAGAATGAAAACCTAAGTCTTATCAAAGAGCTCAAATGGAATCGAAACCGTCCCATCGACACAAAAAGCAGAGGAAACACACAAGCGGTAATCCATTTTCTTCTTCTTCTTCTTCCATTCAAGATTCAAACTTTAGAACCATCGTTCTGCGATCAGAGATCATCAGTAAAATCCTCTTAAGGCATCCGGTGAATCCCCTCTTGCAATTCAGGTATGTTTCAAAAAGCTGAATTATTTCAACCCCTCTTGTGATTTGTGGAATGATCCATTTTCTACAATGAAGAGAATAAATGGAATGCCAAATCAAGAAATGTGGCTAGTGGAGAAATGAATTGTATATGCTTGTGATTTCTTGGTTTTGGCTACTGGAGAAAATAACGAAGGCAATATTCCAAAAGTGGGAGGTCTTGAAAATTTTAAAGGGGAAAAAAATGAAGATAAAAAAGTATTGGTTGTTGGATCTGGAAATTTTGATATGGAAATTACTTTTGATCTTTGAAATTATGGAAGTCACACATCAATTGTTGTTAGAAGTCCAAGAAGTTTCTCTATTTTGTCTTTACTTCTTTTTGGTTTGCATCAATGTAGGTTTGTGTTTGTTGAATTTTGTAATTGATATCGATGATGTTCGGTCAGTTTAGTTGGTACCTCAATTATTTTACTGGTATATGTTACTTTTTATTAGCGCGTGTAATATTGTAACTTTGTTCATCAAGAGATTGTTGTTTCTTGACCGTCAACTTCAAGCCATACCCTTAAAGAGAAAAAGTTGGGGTTCAGACATGATTTTCATTTATTTCGTTGATCACCCGATCATATATACTCTTGTGTGAATTCTGGCTTCTAACATGATTTTCTCATAATTGTCATTTTGCTTGATTGACAGTCAGGTCATTCATTACTCTTAAACGAGTTTAATTTCTAAATTTTTGATTGGATCCGGTTTTCTTCTTCCGAAAAATACATGAAGTTGGACCAATATTAGAATAATTACTAAGAACAACCTATATCTTTATAAAGTGTGTTTATTTTTTTTTAATATTACAGTCACTTAATAGCAACACTCTATTTGGATCATTGTTACCCATTGTTTCATAATATATTATATTGTATTGTACTCTATTGTACTGTACTGTATGTTAGATACAATGTTTGGCTAGACTGTATTGTTTTCTATTGTTTAATAACATTTTTATTGTTTGGTTTGACTGTATCGTATATCCTTAATTATTCTAGGATATGAGGTTTGACTAGAATTAAATAATATAGGGTAAAATAGTAATATGAAATATTATGCAAGGATATAATTGAAAAAAAGAAATTAAGTAACAATGGAAACACACCAAATCGGTTGTTCCATAAAATGAGGGTTTTCATTGTTACATAACAACGAAATTTAACAATACAATACAATACATTTTAAGTAACAATCAAAACAAACATTGTAGATATGATAATACAATACAATGGGGAACAATGATCCCAAACAGAGTGTAATACATCTAAATAATTAAGATTTGTTTTATCACTATTCCTGTCATCCACCATTAGCAACTATAACCATCGCCATCTACCATCCTCAGCCACAATCGTTCACTAGCCACTATTTACAATTATTACTATCCATCATTATTGCGACAACCTACAATCACTACTGACAGTCATCTATCGCCAATCATCGCCATCATTCATCTTAGCTACTACTATTACCCACCACAACTATTAGTTGCCTACACAAATTATCACTGTCACCCACTATTGTCAGCCACCATCACGATATACTAATAACTTACTATTCAAATGTACGTTCAGATTCAAACGTTTTAATGTCCATGAAAACAAATAAGAAAATGTATAATTAAAAAAAATAAGTAAAACTACTATTGAATTTCCTTTATCCCTTATCGCTTCATCTAATTTATAAGCCCTAACTTATCTTGACAATTTTAATTTCTCATGAGAACACAATGGATTTGCTTTTTCTATTGATTCCTGCAGATTGGATAAAACACAAGATGAATCGAAAAAGAAATCTGAGAATTTTATCTATCCTTGTAGTTTCTTTCTTTAATCTATTTCTTGTCTAAAAAAATTTTGATTTGTTTCACCTCGAATAATTTGTACCAATTCTTCCTTCATCAAACAAAATCATCTCACTTTTAATCCTTCTTCTTATTTAGTTTTAACGTCGTCCTATTAAGCTTAGACTTCTAATTTAATTTTATCTTCTTCTTTTAGTACCAACTTATTTAAATTTACGAAGCTAAAACCCTAAAATTGGAAACATCACAATTTCATTATTGAGGAAAAAGAAAAATGGGAGGAAAATAGAACCACATAGAAGCAAGCCAGTCCAATCGGATGATAACGAATGCAGCTCTTGGACAACAACCAATGAGTTCATCTGAACTTAATTACTTATTAAGGTTTGCTATTGTCTACTACATTTTCCCCATTGTATTCAATCTAATTACTGCAGGATTGACATAATACTAAAAATTATAATGTGAAAGGAACTTGTTATCTCGTATTTAGTTCTTACACTACGTAAGAATTAGAATTATATTTTGGTAAAAGAAATATCACTTGTGGAATTTGTTTTTCTACTTATGCTAGGTAAGTTGTATTCCTCATTGTTAAGATGTCCACATCGGTAGAGGGATGTGAATTTGATTTCCTTATATGGGCTTGGACAAACCTCCCTTCATGAGCTAGCTTTTAGGGTAGAGTTAGGCTCATATGTCATATTTTTATACTCATCTTTAAAAAACTTGTTTTCTTAGAAACAATATTAAATTTTTTGACCCACCGAACATGAGTTCAAGATTTTTTCAATTTTTCATGTGTATTAATTAGTCCATGAATTTTTGGAAACATGACTGATCCTATATCTTTGACCCCAGATTTTCTGGGAACATCTGTAATGACCTAGTGATTGATACCTATAACTTTTGTAGGATCCACACCACTTTTTTTTAGCAATTAAGGACCATGAAATAGGAATTTAAGGTTTTTCAGATTTTCTTGTGTATTAGTCTATGTAATTTTGGAAATATAACTTCTTCAAGATTTTCTTCAACGTGCAAGGGTCGCAAAATAGGAATTCATAATTTTTTAAATTTTTCGTGTGTGTTGTATCTTATATAATATGATACAATATTATTGAAATAGAAATCGGGTCGAGGCATGACCCACGTTTAACTTAGGCTCAAATGGGCTAAAAATGGGTTGGGTCATGACCCACTTAATTTTAATAATTTTAATATATTGTTACAAATGGATGGATAAATCCTAAAAGATATAAAATAAATAGTAATTCATAACTTCAATATAGGAAAATACATTACATCAATGCAAATAAAAAGCCTTAAAACGGGTTGAATTGAAGAATTAAAGATTATTTTAAATTGGGTTAATGCTTGAAATTGTTGATACTGTTTATCTTGAGTCCATTTCAAATTAATTGAATTGTTGAGACAGTTTTTTTTCATTTTTCAAATTAATTTAATTGTTCAATTTTCAAG
Source organism: Solanum stenotomum (assembly GCF_019186545.1). NCBI lineage: Eukaryota > Viridiplantae > Streptophyta > Magnoliopsida > Solanales > Solanaceae > Solanum > Solanum stenotomum. Next base: position 2,724,053 of record NC_064288.1, on the reverse strand, counting down.
ATTACTTTTAGAATGTTCTTCCAATTTTACCCTTCATTGTTTAGTATTGGATTAGTTATTAATTAATGTTTAGTTATTTTAATCATAAATTTGATAATAATTAATAAGTGTTAAAAATAAAAGCTATGCTTAATTTATGTCTTAATCTTCTTTTCTTAATGGGTGTGAAACACCTCAACAATCAATTAATTTGGAGGGAGTACAAGATATTTAAAATTGTTCATAAAAATAATATATTATGAATGTATAATAATTAAATATATGTATATAATTTATTGGCTCGGTTCAATTATTTCTTCAATTTTCTAAACAAAATCAAACCAAATACTAGCAATTTTCAAAAATTTGAAACCAAAATAAACCCAATTAAAATCAATTTATTTAACTAGTTTGATTCACTTTTTTGATTTGGATAGATTTTTATCCAAACTGTGAACACTTACACCCCTAATTGCATTCATGAACTTAGGGGTCGTTTGGTACAAATATTGATAACGCAGGGATTAGTAATGCAGGGATTAGTAGTGCAGGGATTATTTTTTGTCAAGCGTTTGGTTCATTGATTCTCACTTAATCTTGTGTTTGATTTAAAACTCTACAAAAAAAATCTTTCCTATTATATTCTTGTGTTATTATGAGATTGGTTATTTCATGTAATTGAGTCAAGGTAGATAATCGGACCATAACACTACAATAATTTTTTTTTAGAAAATAACAACAAAGAAAAAGTGTGTTATATAAATTGAAATAATTTTTTTTCTTTTTTGTGCATAATTAATAACAAGAATTTAATACTACGCAACAGTTGAATAAAATTCATAGTAAAAAAAAATGCTAAATCTTTATTTATTTATTTTTACAAATTTTAATCTGTATAATTATTGTATATGGCAACCGGATGTTGACAAAAAAGTTTAAACTTATCAAAAATGAAGATCTAAAAATATACTTATACAATTTTATACCAAAACCCGGATAATAATTAATCAAAATTGTTGTGGGACAATATTATTTTTTTTAGGATTTTCTATTTCATTTAACAAGTTACGTTAAACATATGCATACATATACATACATACATATATATATATATATATATAAATTTGAGGTATGACGTACCACCTTTTTTTGTTGGTAAAGTATATCTTAAACTTAACATAGATTTAAGACTACTTATATTGTTCAATAGTTAAAGCTTATTAAAAAAAAATATTCCAAGTGATTAATCGACGAACTACATTGAATAAAAAAAAAGGAGAAAAAAATATTAATGAAATCATTAAATTACACTAAACGGATTTGGAGAATTAAAAAGAACATTTATAATTATTTCAATATAAATAAAAAGAAAATTAAATTATAAAAGAAATTTAGGAAAATGAATAAAGGGATAATTTTGTCATTTAGGGGTCTTATCCAAGGTTTAACAAACCTTGGATTAGTTATCCCTCCATTTACTAGGGATAAAATAAGACCATATATAAGGTATAAGCAATCCATGGATTAAATAAAATAATGCAACCAAACAATGTATTAGATGGATTAAATTTTAATCAATGGACTATTCTATTTAATACCTCCTACCAAACGAGTCCTTAATGTTTTGTCTTTAATTTTAGGTTATAACTTAAACATACTATTATTTAGTGGAATAGGAGTTAAAAGGGAAACTTACATAAATATACTACATTAAGAAAATATTTATCATTTATAGCAATAACATTTTCTTTTCACTTGATTACTTTTAATACATTTATAATACAATTTTAATACATATTACAAAGAACAATTTATAAAACACATATAATACAAGTTTTGTTGATAAAAATAATACATTTACACATTTTAATACACTTATAATACAATGTATCAATTTATTACCAAACAAGCATAATATATTTTAAAAGAATTATAATACATATATATTGTATACCTAATTCAATTTTAATACATATTACAAATTATATATTGCTACAAATGGTAATAAATAAAAGTATTGCTAAAATCTGTAATTATTTATTAAAAGGTATTTGTTAAAGTAATTTTTCATGAAACGTACATAAATATACTATATTAAAACAATATTTACCATTTATAATGATTACTTATTTTTATATGTTAGTACTGTTCTAGTTTATATAGGTGTTTTTTTGTGTTGTTGCTTTCTACTGAAGGCATAACCTATAAATTGAATAAACCTCTAAAGCCACGAAGCTAATGAGAAAAAACAATTTGCTCAAAATTACGAGGAAAGAATGTTTGAATTCGCCCGGAAATTGCAGAAGCGAGGCGGAGAGTTGATTAGCGAGTTTTGCAGTGAAATTGGAGTCGAAAAATGGGGTTTTAAGGTACGGTTGCACAATAGGACTCCGTCAATTGATTTATTGTCAGAATGTCTCATTCATAAAATACTCTGTTGTCTTAGTTTTAAAGAAGCAACGCGGATGAGCATTCTTTCCAAAACATGGCTGCAAGCCTGGTCGACTCTTCCAAACTTGGATTTCACAGTTGATTTTTCTAAAGGCAACGATATGAAAATAGTGGATGATATTATGGGGAGATATAGGGACGGAAAAATCCCTATAGAAAAGTTTGAATTATCAGATGATCGTTTGTTCTTTGAAAATTCTCATGAAGTTTTAGTTGTCCTTATGATTAATAAGTGGCTTGGCATTGTACTAACAAATGGTGTAAAAGACCTTACCATATCATCATACCCCTTGTTTGTTTTCGCTATCTTGGCGGTAAAATCTGTGAGAAAATTGGTTCTGGAATCTTGTATTCTTTTGCCTAGTGTTGTTGTGAATTGCAATTCTTTGAGGAAACTTTCTCTATCTTATGTAAGATTAGATGAAAACATGCTTCAGGCTCTACTTAATAGCTGTCCGTTGATTGAATCTTTCATATTTGAGTATTGCAAGGGCTTGGAAACAATGAATCCTCAAAAGATTAAGTCGGTTTCCCTGAAGTTCTTGAAGATTCGGCATTGTGGGGGAATATGGGAGATTGATGCTCCAAATTTGGTATCACTTAAGTACACTTGGGAAGACATTCCTCAAATTAAAATTGTGAGAGAGTCAAGACAACTGAAGTACTCAAGAATCATTCTTGAATGCTTAGACAGTGACAATGTAAATGCTGCATGGTTTTGTAAGTTGAGGAAGTTTCTATCAAATTCGATCTCTTGGTCTGAAGTTCGCATTGAATCTTATAGATGCAATGACATCAACATTCAAAATTTGCAACTGGACCATAAAGATTCTAATCCCCACGTGGACGTTTTAAATGTCATCCTTATATGGAAGAATGGGGAGAGCTCAACATTTGTGGATGCTTTGGTATGGAGTAGTCAGCCTAGGAGACTCAACGTGCATTCTACAAGAGAAAAGATCACATTTTTCATTGATCATTTGATGTATATGAAGAATTCGAGTCAGTCTACTTCTCATGGAAGCACGCCTCTTCTTAGTCAATTAAAAGGAGTAAAAGCCTACAAATTTGATAGGAAGAAGGAGAGTTGGCATCCTGTGGAACACAAAAGTGGTGAGCTGGTAACAACGAACTCTGAAATGTGGGATTGGTGTTATTTTTTATTAGATTGGTGATGCACTTATTCATTAATAAAGTTCTTTATTCTATATACTTTAAGAACTTCAAATTTAAGATTTTGCATAAGTTCTTTATTTGAAAGTAGTCTTTTATCAAACATGATTAAGTTGGAAATATCAATGCACAAGAACAGTATGTTTGATTCTCAGTTTTCTTTGTAGTTTATGTGGATTTGTTGTACATCCTTTTGGCTTATAGATGTCGTTCTGAAAATGGCTCGGTAGCTCATATGTTGTGGTTATTTCTCTCTGTCAAAGTTTACAGATATTTTAGCAATGTACATCATGTCTGAACTGGAATAGAGAAAACGATAGATCCCACATCATGTTCTGTCATATAATCGTAAAAGTTGGATGAGTATGAACTTTACAAGCAATAACTCCGTCTTGACTCGTTTCAATTTACTGTTCTGTTTCTATTGACATACAATTCTGTTTTGGACTTGTGATATGATTTATACTTCAGTCACAACTATTTAGTATAAGCACATGACTCAATCTTCCGTTTCATACTGATACAGTATTTTACTTCTTCTAAGATGCTCTTAAGAACTTTGCATGGAAAAGTTTGTGTCTGTAAACCATTTGACAGGATGTTCATATTTATAGATGTAATCAGATAGTTACTTCAGCAGTCCTTCACTGTCAAAATTATGTACAATAGCATCTCTTTAGAGAGCCTGTGTTGCACCAGTTTTCGTATTATAATGAGGAACTTGAGCCAATGTTGGTTTACTTTGGAAAATTGCGCAACACCATGAGCAGTAACCAACAGAAAAACCATCCTGATTTGTTTTTTCGATAAATTGCTGTTTCAACTTTTTACTTGTTGATTTTGTAAGCTGATACCAGTTTTAAGGGAGACATTGTTGGTTTCTTGTGAAATACATTATCAGATCGATTACAACACCACACGGTGCTGTTCTGAACTTTTCATTTTTGCCTATTCCGTTATCCAGTGGTGTTGTGAATCTCAATTCTTTGAGAAAGCTTTCTCTATCTTACGTAAAATTAGACGAAAAACATGCTTCAGACTCTACTTAATAGTTTTCCCTTGATTGTCTCTTTCATCTTTGAGTATTGTTCGGGCTTAGAAATGATTGAGCTAGTGAATCTTCAAAAGATTAAGTCGGTTTCCCTGAAGGTCTTGAAGATTCGATTTAGTGGGAGTATATGGGAGATTGATGCTCCAAATTTGTTGTCATTTGCGTACATAGGGAATCAAATTCCTGAACTTCAAATTTTGAGAGAGTCAAGACAACTGAAGCACCCAAATATCATTCTTCAAATTGTCATATATAATTGTATGAGTTTGAAATTGATAAATCTATTAACTCTTCCATGGCTCATTTCAACTTACTTCTCTGTTTCAATTGACTCCCCAACGTATAGTTCTGCTTTGGACATGTGATATCTGATATACTTCAGTCACAGCCATTTAGTATAGCACACTCAACCAGCATGTTCTTATTCACAAGGAAGTCTTCAGTAATGGTGTTATGAATCAGAGATGTGACAGAATAACCAGAAAAGTATAAGGTTTCTTGTTCGCACCCTACTCATTATTCAATGATATTGTTATGGTATCATTAAGATTTTTTTGTCAAGAAATACTCATTAATCATTGATACTATAAGAGTATATATATACAGATATTCTTGTGGTATTATTAAGATTTATTATAGTAGTCTAGTTATTTATTTATTTTATTTTTATTAATTTGAAAATAGTTAGTTGGTATTTTAATTTTTTTGTATCTATTTTGTTTTCTTAAAAAGGAAAAAATATAGAAAAAGGAGAAAAAAAAATTAATAAGAAGATTAACTAACGAAAAAAGGGAAAGAAGGACCAAAAAAAAAAAAAGAGAAGAAGAAAAGAAAGAAAGAAAATAATAAAATCATTACGAAATGGTATCTCTGAAAAGAATAAAAAAATGAGAAAAGAACCAAAATAAAAATAAAAATAATAAATGAGAAAAGAACAAAAGAATAAATAAAAATAATACTGAGAAAAAAATTAAAAGTAATTAATGATAGGACAAAACTAGCGGTGTGCAAGGTTTGGATAAAAATCGATCCAAACCGAAAAATCAAACAAAACCGATAAAATAAACCGATTTTATTTGAGTTTGGTTTGGTTTTAGATTTTTGAAAACCGGTAGTATTTGGTTTGGTTATGGTTTTATTCGAAAAAACCGAAAAAATAACTGAACCGAACCGATGAATTTCATACATATATTTTATTAATATACATACTTAATAAATTGTTTTTATAAACAATTTTAAAGATCTTATATATGTTTCCATTAAAATTTCTTTAGGGTCTGTTTGGACAGCCACCAGGTAATTGGAATTGGTGTAATTACTAGGGTAGTAATTACCAGCCTAGTAATTAAACAGTCTAGTAATTACACTGACTTGTTTGGTTGCCACAGTGTAATTACAGTACACATGTCCTATTTGGATGTCACAGTGTAATTACACATATTCTGTTTGGATGCACAATTAAAATCATAAAATTATAATAAATTTTAAAAATAAAAATTAATCATTTAAAATTTATACTAGACAAATAAGAAATTTTATAAATGATATTAAATTAAATATTTAAGATATATATTCTTTTTTGAAAATATATTAATTAATAAACATATTTACTATAACTAATATTATGAAAAAATAATTGATTTATATTTTTTCAAATTAATATATTTCAATTGAATTGATCGTAACAACTAAAAGTATGAAGTTTCTACGAACATTGTGAAATGCATGTTTGATAAAAAGAATAGTAATATATAAATAAAATATCATAAGTTATTAAATGTTTGACAAAAATATAATCTATCAAGTCTAATTAAAAAATGACGTGCAATGTAAATTCAATATTACTAAAACAAATGAAACTGAAAATATAACATAAGTTATAAATTCAAAACAAAAAAATTAACATAATACTCTTATAACAAATTTCAACATAGCAATATGTCACGCCCCGAGACTACACCCTGGGCGGGACCGACACTTGGAGACCATTGCTGGCCCCAAGCGAACCCTTGGCCTGACTTTCTTAACTCAGCGGAAACCTAACTCAACAAAATAACTCAATGCAATGCAAAGTCATAAGACAACTTAAATGATACAAATCTGGCCAAAAAGGCCCCACGAGTCTCAAAATAGAATATTTACATATATACATAGATAAGAGACTCAAAACTAACTGACTGACTGTTTATGATGCCTCTATAATACTGAGATGGATGTTGGGACAGACCCCACAACATCCTAATAAAACAAAACTATGAGAACAAAACAACAGTCCTCCGGAAAGCAAGAAGGCTCACCACTGACTCTGGAGTGCTCAACTGGATCAACGGCGTGCTGAATGCTGATCCTGGGTACCTGCGTCTGCATCATAAGACGATGCAGGCCAATTGGCATCAGTACATGAAATGTACGAGTATGCGAGCTGGACCACTAAACAACAACTTAAGCTTGAAAGGAATACAAACAGAACTTACCTTGGCTCTGTTCAACTTAAGAATAATTGAACTCAATATAAAGCAATGAGACACATGCAATATATATATATATATATATATATATATATATATATATAAAGCTTGTAAAACTGTTAAGACATGACGTAAAAATCATATTTATAATATCATGAAAATACCATGCTTCCTCTCAAAGTCTACTTATGCAATGCATGAATGAAGTCCCATACCCCCATCCACACTAAGCAGAACTTCTCGAGAAACCAAGCTCTTTCTACTGTGGGAGTTCTCTTAACCGATAACCACCACTATGAAACTAAGTGGTGATACAACGTTTTACCTCACGTTGCCCAAGAACCATCCTATACCTTGTCATGATATAGGACCTTACTATTGCTTAGTGGATCCGCTAGCTTAACTTTCGTGGTCATCTATAAAGTATGACCCGAGAAATCCCATGTTGGCTACATGGTTCTATGGGGGCTGTGAGTTCTTTGAACGCTCCCCCAATTCGGTGCTCAAGACTACTCCCAAAAATACTTTAGCTCATAAGTGTTTTAAACACATCTTTCTTTAGTTGAGATAATTACTCAAAACTTAGCCCGAAGGCACTTGAAAACTCTTTCTAAAAAGAACAAATCAAAACCATATTTTTAATATGATCATTGATGACTTGGGATATTCATACTGCTTAAACATTAATGGTATATCTAGAGACCATACTGTTTAAACATTGATGACATACCCGATTTGTCATACTAATCATATTTTAGAAACTCTTTTGAAAAACTCATCTTTTCCTTTTTAAAAGAGATAGTACTCAAACTTCTCAAAACTCTTTTGCAAATCTCAGTTTCCTCTCAACTTAAATGTGAAAACACTTATAAACTTTTTTGGGAAATACTTAGTTCCCTAATTACTTTTGAGAAATGAACTCAACTCTTGACTGTTGACTTAACTCAAAACTCTTGACTTAACTAAAACTCGATACTCTTTACTCGACTTGAAACTGTATACTCTTTACTCTTTACTTAACTTGAAACTCTATGCTCTTTGCTTGACTTGAAACTCTATACTTAACTCGGAACTTGAGCCTTAGAATGAAGTTAAAACGTTGAATGAAGACTCTTGAAAACTTTGAAGACTTGCTAGGACTTACTTAACTTCTAAGCTTGAGTTCTAATTTCACTTGACTTCTAACGTGACTTGACTTGGAAACTAACTTCACTTGACTTGGAATTATGAATTCAAGGTGTTTGATCACATATTATGGAGGGATTCTTGATGTTTAGACGTACTTTGGAGTGTCGGAAACAACTATGAAACATAGGTATAATACCTAGGAACATGCATGAAAGAGTGGGAAAGGAATGGGAGAACTTGGCGCTCTGAGAAGCGCGGAGCGCCAAACCTAAAACTTCAGAGGTGGCCTGCTGGCGCTCTGATGGGCGCGGTGCCCCAAGGGGTGAAGGCCAGAGCACTTCTTGGGGTGCTCTGCAAGGCGCGACGCGCCAACCCCTTGCCCCGAAACTTCGACTTTTCTTCCTCTTTCCCTCAACTCTAAACCACCCTAACTTCAATTGACTCAACCCCAAACATTAAGGATCATAAAACCCCTCAACATACAAGAGATTCAACTCAAACACACAACCAAAACATGTCCCACAACCAACAATAGCTTCAACAACATCAACAACAACTAACAACTTCAACAACAAATCCAATCTTTTCTCAATAATGAAAATGAGCTTGGTGTGTGGGGGAAAGGATCAACCCACACTAAAAACTCACATACCTTGATAGGGATCACCCCCGACGATTTCCACAATGATCTCCTTGCTTGATCTTCCCTTTCTCCTCTTCTTCTTCTCTTCTTTCTTCCTTCTTCTCTTCTTCACTCAAGAACCCTAACTCTTACTCTTTTAAAATGGAACAAAAATGATCCACAAATAAGCCTAACACAATAATATGGCCAAAGGAATTGGTTAGTGAAAAGACCAAAATGCCCTTAAAATTTCCGGACGGATTCCCTGCCAACTGCCCAATTTCCAAAGGCCATAACTCACTTCTACGAACTCCGAATCAAGCAAACTCGGTGGCGTTGGAAAGATCATTCTACAAGCTTCGCAACCATAACTGGAACTACTCCTAAATCATCCTGAGCTAGGAGTTACGACTGCTCAAAGTTGGCCAAAAATTCACTGATTTCCATACTTGGCCAAATTTCCAAAACTTTAAAATTCTTTCCAAAAAATGAAAATTTCCAATTCTAAGCCTCTTCAGTTATTTCACATTGCCGGATGTTACACAATAAATATGATTTATTTTTATTTCTTCATAATAAAGAAAACGTAAGTCTATAACCTTACTTAACAATAAATTCTATTTTAATTTAAAAATTAGAATACTAATAAAATTATGCTAATGAGAAAATAAACATGGCATAAAGAAATAGATAATACGAGAAAATTACATAGAATCACGTAAAGTAAGGTTGAGAACAAGAATAAAATGAAATATAATAATAAAAAATAAAAAATAGACTTTTACAATTTTTTAGAATAATAAAAATAAAAATAAAAAGAAATTAAAATAATAGAAGTAAAAAAAATAAAAATAGAAATTAAAAAAAATGAAAAAGTAATCAGGTGGTAATTACACCATGTAATTACCAGCAATTCACAGCCTCTGTCTGTGAATTGTAGAGTATAATTACCCCCCCTACCAATTACACCAATTACCTGCTGACCAAGTAATTACATATCCTTCCAAATAGGACAAGACAGTGTAATTACACCAATTACACCAAATCCAATTACCAGGCTGTCCTTCCAAACATGCCCTTAAACTTTACTTATTGAAAGCAAGAATACCCAAGGTGAAAACATTTTTCTTATTGATTTCATGTATATGAGTACAATTCTTTGTGGGACTGAAAATTTTATTGTCTCTTCCTTTTAGGCCAATATAGTGAATTTTAAAGCTTTATTGATAGTAAATCCAATGATCGAAAGTTTAGTAGTTTAAGTCATTCTAACTATTTTTTGTTTTGAATGGATTGTTGTCACTTTTTCACATTTTGAATGAATTGTTTCTTTTATTTAATTTTGTGTACGGTTAATAACCGAACCAAATCAAATCGAAATTGATAACCACCAAACCGATAAATGAATATTATATTTGGTTTGGTTTGGTTTTGATAATTTTAAAACCGATTAAGTTGGTTTGGTTTTGGTTTTGACCAATAACCGATCCAAACCAACCCGTGAACACCTCTAGACAAAACAATAAACGATAAATGAAATTAGCCACGATTTGTGTATCATTTAGCCACGGTTCTCGCGTGGCAAAAATTCCTATTTTTTGTAGTAGGACAAAACATTGGGCTTGGGTGTGAATTTGGCTTAAACTAAAGGGGGCATGAATTGTAATTTATTTTGGGTAAATGTGTATATGTTGAATTAGTTTGGGTTGAGCTATGAGATTGTAATTATTTTGTGTTTTGTGGCCCATTTATATAGTTTCCCCTTTTCTAGAAGGAAAAACTACCAAAACACACAATTTATTTTATCGTATTCTCTAAAATTTTCTCTCATTTGAAAAAAATCCTTTTTTTCCTGACTCTCTCTCCTATTCTCAGATACACCACTCTTACGCGATGTATCGGGATAATAAAAATAATACAAAGGTAATGTATTGGGACGCAATGCATCAAAACGTTGAGCGATATATCGGGACATCTGTGTCTTGTATCAACAAAGGTAATGTATCGGGGAGTAAGTGATGTATCCAAATCCTTACATTTTAAGAGATTTTTGTAATTTGGAAAAGAGTAAGAATATGATGTAATTAGCTCTTAACACTGTAGGATTTATGTAATTTTTACTTTCTTAGATAAGAGAAATTGACATAAATAACCATCTACTCGAAATAATAGCTAATAAATGTATATTTTTTAAATATTAATATATAAAAAACATAAATAATACATTTTCAACATGTTGCATTAAGATTTAAATACTAAATAGTTAAGACTGTTTGTTTTCTCAATATCTGAATATAAAAATTTGTTTTGCTTAAAAAATAATAAATATAAAATTAATCAAATAAAATACTAAGTTGATCTAATATTATAACAATAAAATATTTGACTAACGATAGTGCTTAGCTTGTGTGTGTTGATTTGGGATGGTGTTGACTAATGATGGTGGTTGTGGATAGTATCTGATGGTTTAGTTGTTGGCAAAAGTGATTAATTGTGGTTGATGGTGGCAAGACTAATAATTAGTATTGGAATGATATTGAATACTAATAAGTGATAACTAATGATAATGACGATTAGCGATATATAATGTTGACTAATAATGTTAATTACCGATAGCGATATATATGGGGCCTTCCCATGCCGGAAGAATCAAAGAAAAAACGTGAGAGCATTTTGTAAGTTATTCATTTCTATATATATAATATTATTATGAGCAACTTTCACATATAGCAAACATAAAAATCATATTTGTATGTTATAGTTATAGTTTGCATAATTGCGCTTCATAACAAATTTTTGGTTTGCTATAGAGCTTTTGATTTGTATAATTTGCTACAAACGTCCAGTTTTATACAAATTGTTCAGTTTTGTATAAATTCATTTATGCATTGTAATTTGTATAATAAGATCTATATTTATATAATTATAAGTGTATAGGACGAAAATATATGTATTTGTATTTGTATATACACTTTCTCTCGCTTTATACAAACAGAAACACATTTTATACCGAAATGTATAAAATGGCTAATTGTATACCGAAAATGGCTAATTTTATACCGAATCAAATGACAAAAAAATTGGATGTTTACTGTGAATTACAATTAAAATAAACTATGGCTATAACATTTAATTTGAATTAATTATTTGCTATTTCATACAATTTTCCCTATTATATACTATGTGGCAACAACCTATCTATGATTTATTTATCCAACAGTAACTTAATTCCCTTATCGACACATAAATATTATTCTTTCTTCACTTTATTTTGAGTATTTCTTTCTTTACGGATACAAATTATTATGGTGGGATGTATTGCTTTTTACTTTATTTTTCTGTTTCTTTAGCGTCTTCGTTTATACCCAATGATTCAGGCAGGGTGTTCGCATTATCGTCACGAGCGGAGCTAGCATTTCAATTACAAGTTCAATAGAATTCAGTAATTAATATATATATATATATATATATATATATATATATATATATATTCATATTCAAAATTCACTTAATATGTATATATAGTTTATTGACAACCTAATAGCTATTTTTATTTTTAAATGTGGAGCTCATAACTCAAAATTCTAGTTTCGTCTTTGATTATGCTCGTCTTTCCGAGTCTCCAACACAAATAATGAGATTCTTGTTACAAGTATGAACCCATTGAAATTTTGCTGAATGCTACTTTTAGACTTTGAAGCAGTATAGTATCTGATGCTTCTCCTTTCTGTTTGGTGATGATTTTTTTATTACGAGCACACTGTGACGTAGGTCCATATTTTACCAAAAAAATTAAATTTTTATATGTAATAAATAATGTTGGCAATTGTATTTGTACTTTGATATATCGTACGTACTTACTAATTGGCTTCCAAGCTTTACCAAGTTGCACTTTCTTAATAGTTGATGTACGTTAAATTAGGAAAGTACATCAACTATTAAGAAAAATTAGGAAAGTACATCAACTATTAAGCTTTACCATATTTTAACTTACATTCTTATTACTAAGCCATTAAGTAAAATTATATGGAGAATCATAGTAGCTGATCAGTTGGTTGATTATCAGATAATCCGAACAGTCACTTTGCTGGTGAGAGTTCGATTCCCATCTTTTTGTAAATTAGGAAAGTTATTAACGCGAATATGATCCCCTTAATGACTATCTAAACCTTGTGAGTTGTGTGGAATCTTGAAGATAATTTGTCTGTTAATATGGCCCATAAGGAATATCTCCTTGAAATTTTAGCCTCAATGGAATTAAACAATTAATTATTCACACGAAAACGAGTAACATGATTAACTAAGGTCTAAATTAATTAATATAAAATCTTTAAAGTCTTCTTATTTATTTGCTCTGTCCAACCCCCTTTTCTCATCTCAAATCACAACTTAGTTCTTGAAACATTGAAATGGGAAAGAATTACCAAATCATAAACAAAGAGAGTGAGTCCCAAGGCCAAGGTGTTTGTGAAAAGATTTTCAAATTAGCAGTGAATATAAGTCCAACTTTTCGATCATTTCGCCGAAATTCTCCACAATTTGTTACTAATACGAAGCCAAAAATAGATCATCAGAGGAATTATACAGCTAATATATCCAAACCAGTTGCTATTGTTGATCAACTTGAGTTAAATCGCCAGCAAATTCCATCTCAAAACTTGTCTACTGCCTCCAACAATATGGTACTATTGAATTGCTTGTCCATTTATTATGATCATGTTTAATCGACGTTGTTTGTCTAGATATTATTTTTTTGATGTTATAACATACTAACATGAAAAATTAGTTTCAAAGATAAACTTGATCTGTCATAGTGAAATGTTGTTATAAAGAAATTTAACTGTACGAGTCAAACACGTGATTTTGTTTTTTGGCCAAAATATCTTACATAATACAAAAATGAAGCTTTTTTTTTTCTCTTCATATACATCTAAGTAGTTAGTTAATTATATTATGTCTGAACAGGTGCTCGTAGAATATAATCACATTGCAGGAGAGAATAGTGCAACAACGCGCAAGTTCAAGGGTGAATCTATTAAAGATGTGAACAAGTCCTCTGTAAAGAACATGATCAGTATAGTTCATCATCATGAGATAAATGAAGGTCCTAAAGATGATAATGACAGATTTTCTAATTATATTGATCATGTCAAAAACAAGATGAGAAGTATCTCTAGTTTTGATGACAAGTATGGCTAATTTTGCTGATGATAAAGTCACTTACTATTTCAAGTTCAACATTATTTAGACTATTGATGCCTGCTGGTGGGGAACAAATGGAGCTATTTGAACAATAATTTGCAAAATTATATGTATAATTTTTTATACTTTGGTTAAATAAAGGAAAAAAATAATTGATTTTTATTATACTGTGTTTGTAATAGAAAAAAAGATTGAATCTTGGAAAAAGGAAAGAAGCTTTTTTAATATTTTTTGGTATTGTAAGATTGACATTCATTACTAATTTGTTGTGCTAATTTATATAAGAGATAATTTATTATTTTGTGTTTATTTAATTCTTGTTATTAAAAGCTATTCATTTCCAACATTTAGACTTATATATAATCAATAGGGATGATATAATAAAATTATCTTTTTATTTATTGTTTTTCAAGGGTATGTCAAGTCAAATATAATATATGGACAAGTAAAAAAGGACGAAAGGAGTATAAAAAACTATCAGGTGATTTATTCTCATTTGTTCAAGCTTTAGTGGACAAAATTATTCAATATTTGGCCGATGACTATTTAGTCTTGTTTGAAACTTCAGTCTACGCATAGGTTGTGACTATTTGATAGACGTTTGAACATGAAAAATGTGATTAAAAAAAAAGAGAATAGAATTTGAAGTTAAGCTAAAAATTAATGGAATTTGATTATTGATTTTTGTGTGATGTCTCTGTACCCAAAATAGATGTGTTGCATTTTTACTCAATATAATGTATAACTAATACAAACATTAGTTATGCATAGCATGGAAAAGTATATCAAATTAGAGATTACTAATACACAAAAGCTAATACATGCATTGTTTTTACTAATGCACTTTACCAAACGATCCCTTAATAATTTACGAAATTTTACAATTCACAGCATAAAAATTATACTTAAATATGCATTTAAATTGTAATTTGTGAGTGGGGAATTTTCTTAACCAAACATTGTGTCGCAAAAAAAGTGATTTAACATATATATATAGTGCTGTCCTCCATTAATTCCTTAGCTTCATTCATGCCCAAGAAAGAATTTAGGGGTCTATACTATTGACCTCATAGACTCACATAGACTCCCAAACCAATCACTATGAGATTCTTTTACCAAGGAAGAAAACGTTGTCACATCAAATCGATCGTTACATAAAATAAGATTTTTCAGCTTTATATAATGATGAATTAAACAATACGATATAATAAAATTTAAATACCAGTCAAAAAGAACTTTATATATAAACCAATGACACACAATACAATGGAAACAATAACCATCCCATATGGAATCTTGTAAATTAGGAAAATATCAAACAAGAATATGATTCCCTTAATGACTAATGACTAATTTACATTACACCTTGTGGAATATTAGAAAAAACATGATTAAATAAATCAATCTCCATAATATATAATCTCCTCTCTCCTTGCATCCAACCACTCCCAAAGTGTACTCTAAAATGGGAAAGAACCAAACCATCATCAAAGACACTCAATCTCAAGGCCAAGGAGTATGTGAAAAGATTTTCAAATCACTACATCTAACTTCAATTTTTCGATTTTTTTCCCAAAATCCCAAATCAAAAATAGCAACTAGTGATCATCATCACAGAAGCGACCCTGCTAAAGCCATAGAATTGAAGCTAGTTGTTACTCAAAAGGATCAAATTACCTCAAACAAGGTACATGTGGAATATAATCATAGCGAAGTAATCGAGTCTAAAACAGGATCCCCTGTACATATGCTTGCAACTAGAGATTGTATGGAAAATCAAGATTATACTAATTATAATTACACTAGTAATAATGACAGGTTTTCTAGATATATCGATCACGTGAAGAGCAAGATTATGTCTAGCTATGATGATGATGAACACGATATCGGACAAGGCTAGCATCTTGAAGAATCTTAGCAAACTTGGATGTTTGTTTAATTACCAAAAGGACTTCGATAAGGAGGAATTAAGAATGGGAGAATGATGACTAGTATATTGGTTAAATATTTTAAAATAACTTTATTTAATACTTGTAAATTTCTTATATTAATGTAAACTTATATACAGATATCATCAGGTGATGGTGATCGCGCGAGGTTGTAATAGTAATATTACTAAATGAATTTTTTCAAAATTCATTTAGTTTTATTCTTTTCTTCATCTTACTTATGTATGATTTGAGAACATGTTTATTATCTTTTTTGTAGGTTCCATCCATCAAAATTATAATGGACATGATCTTAACGAGAGCATTAGAAGGCTCTATCGTCATCCATATCCATTTTGAGATGGAATCCAAAACAGGATACGCAAGACCATGTTTGATGAGTTTAAGGTATACAATTTAATTATTAATTATTTGCAGGCCAAAATTTTAGGGTGTGCGATGATTCAAGATGAGCTCTTTCGGGCTACACATATAGGAAAGAAGAAGAATGTGAATGAATGGGTGTCTCAAGAAGCTTATGTAAGTTTAAAATTTAGTACAAATTGTAATAATATGACTCTATATGTTTGTACTAACTTTTGTTTGTATATATGTAGGTTGTTCATCAACAATGCTTGTTGAGTACAATGAGATCACTCATCAAGTCCTGGACGCGTCATCCCAGCCTTCATCAAATGTTGCTACTAAAATATGGACAGAGTATGTGGCGTACAAAAGAGGAGTGTCTACGTCATATGGTCTAGGAATGTAACTAAGTGCAACGATGACTGGATGGAGTTGGCACTTCACGTTAGATTGAGGTAATTGACGATGTTCAGATTACTGCAATATCGCAGAAGATCAAACAACTTACGCGTGCATTGACAGAAGTTGAGGCCAGACGGATTGTTCAGAATAATACAATATTGTGCAGTATCGTAGAGGCACTGAACACACAAGTGGATAGCTTGATTGGCAGTGTGTTGTGCCTCGTTCTCACAACTCAGTTAATGAAGATATTTCGTAAAACAATTCTAATAGTGAAGGATAGAATGTAGACCACACCCCTTAAGATTATTGTTTATAAAGTTGAACATTATTTTGAAACTTTGTATATATATATATATATATATATACTAGTTTTTGGGCACGCGTTTTGCGCGTAACACTTATTAATGAGTATATTATTTCTTAAAAAAATAAATACTATTAAATAATATGATTTGAGTTCTTTTTTATAAAATATGTCTAATTGAGGTTTCTTACTTTGTCTTACTACTAATTGTGACACTCCAATTTCATGACCCTCAAGAGAATGCACCAAGATAATAATATGAGAAGTTAATAAAATAAACTCTATTTATAAGTCAAAAAATAAGTTTGTAAAGCAAAAAGAAAAGATAACAACTATCTAAATTAAATTTCTCGATAGTGTTAAAAGTTTCTTTTTGTTGGTAGAATAATGTTAGAAGATCAAAAGATTGCATGGGATTAATCCTTTGCAAACCGTGGTGCAATATTAATGTTTCTTCAATTAAAAGTTTGAGAGGAGATTATTTACTTTTTGTATCAAAAATGGTGTAAGATTGACTTTGAGTGAAAGGAAAACAAAATCTTTCAACTTTTTTACTTTGCCTTTTGAATCTCCTGATAATTATAATGAATGTGTTCAAAATATTATATTAATTTTTTATCCACAAACACATTAAATTAATTAGTTAATTATAAATATTTAAAACTAAGGTGTAAAAACGTCTTATTATATATTTTTTGAAAATCAGGATATTTATGAACATAACTACTATTTTTATATAGAATTTAATTTTCTCTTCATACATAACCCATCATTAGTCCAATGTTATATGTTTCACCTTCTTCTTTTTTTCTAAAAAAAAAGAGTAAACATTCTATCACATTCATTATTAATGTAACATCCGGCAATTTTGGAATAGCTATGAAGAAGCTTAGAATTGGAAATAGTTATTTTTGGAAAGAATTTAAAATCTGGAAATTTTAGTTAAGTATGGAAAAAAAGTGAGTTTTTGGCCAACTTTGACCAGTCATAACTCCTAGCTCAGGATGAGTTTGGTGTATTTCTAGTTATTTTTGGAAAGCTCATGGAGTGATCTTTCCAACGCCGCCGAGTTTGCACGATTCCGAGTTTGTATGAGTGAGTTATGCCCTTTGGAAGTTGGGCTGTTTGCAGGACAGTTTAATCCGAATTTGTAAGGGTATTTTGGTCTTTTCCCTAACCAATTCTTTTGGTTATATTAGGGATTTAGACTGATTTTTAGATCAGTTTTTCCCCTTTTAAAAGAGTGAGAGTGAGGGTTTGTGAGTGAAGAGGAGAAGAAGAGGAGAAAGAGAAGAGCAAGCAAGGAGATCGTCGTGATTTCGTCGGGGGTGATCCCTATTAAGGTATGTGAGTTCATCGTGTTGGGTTGGTTCATTCCCCCACACGTCAAACTCGTTTTAAATTCCGAGAAAAGATTGATTGTGTTGTTAAAGTTTGTGGTTGTGGTTGTCGAAGTTGTGGTTTTGTTGTTGAAGTTTCTTGTTGGTTTGGGACATGTTTCCGTTGTGTTTGTGAGTTGAAATCTATTATATGTTGAGGGGTTTATGATTCTAAGTGTTTGGGGCTGGATCCATTGAAGTTAAGGAGGTTTAGAGTTGGAAAAATGAAGGAGAAAAGTCAAATTTTTCAGGGAAAAGGGCTGGGGCGTCGGCCCAGCCAGCGCGCCCCAAAAGGGACTCTGAAGTCCAGCCCTTGGGGCGGCGCGCCTAGCAGAGCGCCAGCAGGCCCCTTCTGACCTTTGTGGTCTGGCGCCCCGCGCCTCTCAGAGCGCCAAGGACGCCAACCTTTCCCATTCTTTCCCCACTTTTTCATACATGTTCCTTGGTAATGTACCTATGTTTTATAGTTGTTTTCAACACTCCAAATTACGTCTAAACGTCAAGAACTCATCCATAAATATGTGATCATATACCTTGAATCCATAATCCAATTCAAGGCGAGTTAGGATCAAAGTCAAGTGAAGTTAGAGCCAAGCTTAGAAGTTAAGAAGTAAGTCAAAGCAAGTCTTCAAAGTTTTCAAGAGTCTTCATTGAACATTTTAACTTCATTTTAAGGCTCAAGTTTCAAGTTGAGTAAAGAGCATAGAGTTTCAAGTTAAGTAAAGAGTATAGAGTTTCAAGTTAAGCCAAGAGTAAGAGTCTAGTTCATTTCTCAAAAGTTATTAGGGAACTAAGTATTCCCAAAGAAGTTCATAAATGTTTTCACATTTAAGATGAGAGGAAACTGAGATTTCCAAAAGAGTTTTGAGTAGTTTGAGTACTATATCTTTTTGAGAAAAGATGAGTTTTGCGAAAGAGTTTCTAAAACATGATTAGTATGACAAATCGAGTATGTCATCAATGTTTAAACAGTATGGTCTCTAGATATACCATCAATGTTTAAGCAGTATGAATATCCCGAATCAATGATCATATTAAATTATGGTTTTGAGATGTTCTTTTTAGAAAGAGTTTTCAAAAGCCTTTGGGCTAAGTTTTGAGTAACTATCTCAACTAAAGAAAGATGTGTTTAAAACACTAATGAGCTAAAGTATTTTTGGGAGTAGTCTTGAGCACCGAATTGGGGACACGAGTTCATATTAACTCAACTCTCCATAAGAACCATGTAGCCAAACATGGGATTTGACGGGTCATACTATTTAGATGATCACGTAAAGTTAAGCTAGTGGATCCACTAAGTTAAAGCGTCCTATATGACGGCAAAGCATAGGACAGTTCTGATAGCGTAGACAAGACGTTGTATCACAACTTAGACATGTAGTGGTGGTTGTCGGTTAGAGAACTCCCACAGTAGAAATTGCATGGTTCCTCGAGGGGTTCTGCTTAGTATGGATGGGGGTATGGGACTTCATTCATGCATTGCACAAGTAGACTTTAAGAGGAAGTATGGTATTTTCATGATATTATAAATATGATTTTGACGTATGTTTTAAATAGTTTTGCACGCTTTATATATATTGCATGTGTCTCATTGCTTTATATTGAGTTCAGTTATTCATGAGTTGATCAGAGCCAAGGTAAGTTCTCTTTTGTATCCCTTTCAAGCTTAAGTTGTTGTTTAGCTGTCCAGCTTGCATACTCGTACATTCCATGTACTGATGCCAGTTGGCCTGCATCTTATTAAAATGCAGACGCAGGTATCCAGGGTCAGCATCCAGCACGCCGTTGATCTAGTTGAGCACTCCAGAGTCATTGGTGAGCCTCTTTGCATTTCGGAGGACTCAATTATTTTGTTCTCTTAGTTTTGCTTTATTAGGATGTTGTGGGATCTGTCCCAACATCCATCTCATTATTATAGAGGCTTCATAGACAGTCAGTCAGTTAGTATTGAGTCTCTCATCTACGTATATATGTAAATATTCTATTTTGAGACTCGAGTTGCCTTTTTGGCAAGATTTTATCAGTTGGGTTGTTTTATGACCTTTCATTACATGACGTTATTCTGTTGAGTTAGGTTTCTGCTGAGTTAAGAAAGCCAGGCCAAGGGTTCGTTTGGGGCTAGCAATGGCCTTCTGTGTCGGCCACGTCTAGGGTGTAGGCTCGGGGCGTGACAATTAAAGATGAAAGTTAATGTATATGTAAAATTATAAGTACAAAGAACGAAAAAAAAAAAAGATACACATGAGCAAGACAATTAGGCATTTCTTTTTGCTTTTGTCTCTATAATGAAAATTGAATATTTGAGCATACAAAGTACAAATCTAAAATTAAAGCAAATTGCTAACAAAACAACAATTCAACTATATGAAGAGAGATAGAAAAGTCTTATTATAATTTTAATTACTACAAAAAGCTATGATGCTTCAGTAATTGAATTCTTGTCTTTTCTCGTGACTGTATAAGAGGATCTCACAACTTTCACCACAAATTGTAACATTATTTCACCTGTTTAGAGCTCCTACACACAAGAATTGTAAGAGTAGTAAATAAGAGTCTTTCTTGAAAAAGTTAAATTTATAGGACAAAAATTATGGAAACATGAAAAGTCGCATGGAAAATTGAAAGGTCAAATACTATTAAAATAAATATAAAAAGATAGAGCATGAAATTTAACTTTAAAAGATACATGAATCTACTTTAATTTCTTGTCTTTAAGGAATAATTACTCATTTGTATTCTTTTTTTTATTTGTGTGAGAAATTTGAAAGGTCAAGATTAAGAAATGAGAATGAAAAGATTAAATATATATATGAAAATTATAAAAGTTTGAATTTAGCTCAGTGGTAAAATGGTAATCTAACTTTTCATCTTTGGAGCTTCCCACTTTAAGTAATATATGATATATGATGATATGATATATATATATATATATATTAGAAAACTGGGAAAAATAAAGATAAACATAAAAGAGTTTGGGAGGTAGTAAACTTCTCACTATACTAAAACAATGAACAACATTTATAAAGGCAATACACATCCTGCATTATTTCAACCACTAAGCCATAAAAGAAATTAAAACTGACCTAATAAGTCACACGTTTCTAGTAACTTGGAAATAGCAACCATATACCCTTAAAACTAGGAAAGTAGAAACTAGCTTAATTAATTAAAATATCTAACAAACCCTCCTTTAAACCGATAAGTCTACGACTTCTGCTTAATAACATCATTCATTGTAGCTCTCCCTTAAAGTGCAAACTCCAAGTAGCTTCCTTAACTTTCTGAATGTTGCCAGCTTGAGGGACTTAGTGAAGATATCAACAACTTGGTCTTCACTTCTACAGTAGACAACATCAATAACTTTCTCCGTCGTAAGATCTCTCAGGAAGTGAAACTTAACATCTATTTGTTTGCTCCGTCCATGCAACATTGAATTCTTTGAAAGCTTAATCGATGAGCCATTGTCGCAGTAAATCAGAATTGGTTCTTACTGTTGAACATAAAGCTCAGCCAATATCTTCTTTAACCAAATTATTTGGGTAGCGCACACAGTTGCAGCTACAAACTCTGCTTCTGTAGTGGACAATGTAACAATTGGTTGCTTCTTGGAGCACCAAGAAACAGCTCTAGATTCAAGCATAAACACATTGCCTGAAGTGCTTTTCATGTCTTCTTTATCTCCAACAAAATCACTATCTGTAAAGCCAATTAACTCTGACTTGCCTTCTTTCTTGTATAGAATACCATAGTGAGTGGTACCTTGCAAATACCTGAGAATTCTTTTAGCAGCCAACGTGAATCTCTTTTGGGTGCTCTATGTACCTGCTAACAAGACTAACAAAATACATTATGTCAGGCCTGGTGACTGTTAGATACATCAAACATCCCACGAGGTGAGTTTGAGACCTACGAGCAAAGCGAGCACAGCTTCAAACTCTACGAGGTGAGTTTGAGACCTTATGTATGAAGTCGGGAGAGTCGGTGTCAGTGTACTTCTCACGCACTATGACAATTGCCAACAAGATGCGGATTCATGGAGAGAGGCTTGAAGACGTCACCATTGTTGAGAAGATCCTGCGATCCATGTTGCCAAAATTCAATTTTGTTAGCTGCTCCATTGAAGAGTCCAAAGATCTGGATACTCTTTCACTTGATGAATTGCAAAATTCTTTGATGGTTCATGAGCAGAAGATTGTTCAACAAGATATAGAAGAGCAAGCATTACAAGTAACCACAGCCTCCAAAGATTCTGGGTACAGAAGGAACAAGTATAAGGGAAGAAACTCAGAGAAAACTGAAAAGGGAAATCGAAAAAAGACTAGTCAGCATGATCGTGATCAACGACACTCGTCCAATGGGAAGGCAAGGTTTGCAGATAAGTCTCATATCGAGTGTTATAGATGTCACAGGTATGATCATTACCGTTCTGAATGTCGTACAGATCTAAAAAATGTACGTGGGGAGAACTCTAATTTTGTAGAAGTAACTGAGGAGGAATAGGTCTTTTTGTTAATGGTGAGCCAATCCTCAGAACAATACCACAAAAGTTTATTGTATTTAGACAAGGGCTGTAGCAACTGTTTTTCTGGAGAAAAATCTGCATTTTCTGAACTAGATGAAACTTTTCACACAATAGTCAAGTTTGGGGATGATTCCCGTATTGCTGTCAAAGGGAAAGGGAAGGTGAAACTCCAAACAAAGTCTTCATCTATGTAGATTATCTACAATGTTTTCTTTGCACCAGACCTGAAAACAAATCTTATAAGTGTGGGTCAACTTCAAGAAAACGGCTACGAAGTGTCTATCAAGCATGGAATTTGCAGGATCCTAGATTCTATTCTTGGATTGATAGTTGAAGCTAAGATAACGACAAATAAGATTTCCCACTTTATATGCATAATATTAGCTCTACCAATTTTTGTTTTTCAACAAAGCTGAATAGTCAAGCATGGATTTGGCACTACAGGTAGGGGCATTTGAATTTTGGAGGACTGAAAATGTTGCAGCAAAAGAAGATGGTTACGGGTCTTCCCAATTTTGATATGCCTGTAGATATTTGTGAAGATTGTGTCATTGGAAAGCAATCTCGCGATTGCTTTCCAAAAGGAAAAGCATAGAGAGCTAAAAGGCAGCTAGAGTTGGTTCACTCAGATATTTGTGGGCCAATAAAACCAATATCCAACAGAGGAAAATATTACTTTATAACGTTTATTAATGATTTTAGCCGAAAGACATGGGTTTATTTTCTGCAAGAAAAATTTGAAGCTTTTATCAGTTTCAAAAGCTTCAAAGCTCTTGTTGAGAAGGAGACAGGATGTTCCATTAAGATTCTTCGTACTTATCATGGAAGGGAGTATCTTTCACAAGGATTTATAAGTTTTTGTGAGTTTCATGGGATACAACGACAACTTACTGCAGCTTATACTCTTCAACAAAATGGAGTATGTGAGAGGAAGAATCGAACAATCATGAACGTTGTGTGAAGCCTTGCCTTTTACAAAAGAGTCATGCTCCAAAGGCTTTTTGGCCTGAATCAGTTTGCTGGAG
>NC_064288.1:2664987-2699950 GCF_019186545.1 Solanum stenotomum | reverse complement strand
TTATATCTATTTTACATGCATGAAGATTCTGGCACCTAATAAGCAATGGATGGAACTTATTACCGATAGACTTGCTAATGCTTATATAGATGGAGTAGAGAATTTCTTGGATTATGCTTTCACAAAATTAGGAGAACCAATGTCGATCCGTTGTCCATGTATTAAATGTGGTAATGCAACTTCTAGAACACGTGTTGTAGTTAGGTCACATTTAATAGTACATGGGATAATACCAAGTTATACTTTTTGGTATCACCATGGGGAGATGTTAGGTGAAGCACAATCAGAGTTTGAATTTATAGATGATAATGACATTGAAGAGGATGACGGTAAGGATGAAATACATGGGTTGCTAAGAGATTTGTACCCCGATTTTGATGGAGACAATATGAATAATAGTACTGGTGATGTTCTTCGGGAGGAGGAACCAAATGCTGAAGCAGAAAGATTTTATAGGTTATTGAAAGATCTTGATCTACCATTATATGAAAGTGCAAAAGTTTCTAAACTTTCTACTTTGATTAAATTGCCTCACCTTAAAAGTATTGGTCATTGGAGTAATGAGTCATTTACGATGCTATTAAAGTTTTTGAAAGATGATTTATTGCTTAATGGAACAAACTTGCCGGATTCATATTATGAGGCAAAGAAGGTAATTCGAGATCTTGGGCTTTCTTGTAAGAAGATTGATGCATGTAAGAATGATTGCATGTTGTATTGGAAGGATGATAATTGTCTTCAATCGTGCAAAGTTTGTGGTGCATCTAGATGGAAGGATGCTAAACATAGTGGGGAAACAAAATTGAAAGAAGGAAAAAAGATACCATGCAAGATTTTACGTTATTTTCCTCTAAAGCCAAGACTTCAAAGATTATTTATGTGCTCAAAGACATCTCCTTTGATGTCATGGCATCATGACAAAAGAGTTGATGATGGAATAATGAGGCATCCAGCTGATTCAATGGCATGGAAAAAATTTGATGAAATCCACCCATCTTTTGCAGCTGAACCTCGTAATGTACGACTTGGACTTGCTAGTGATGGTTTCCAACCATTTGGAATGTCGAGAACTCCCTACAGCATTTGGCCTGTGGTACTTGTTCCTTATAATTTTCCCCCTTGGCTTTGCATGAAGCAAGAGAATTTTATTTTGTCAATGCTTATACCTGGTCCTAATGGTCCTGGTGATGCAATTGATGTCTATCTACAACCTTTAATAGAGGAGTTGAATGAATTATGGGAAACTGGAGTAGAGACATTCAATGCATCAACTAGAAAGAATTTTAAGTTACATGCATCTTTGTTGTGGACCATTAATGACTTTCCAGCATATGCCAACTTGTCTGGATGGAGTACAAAAGAAAAACTTGCTTGCCCATGTTGCAATAAAAAAACTTGCTCTACAAGGCTAAAAAATGGCCAAAAAGAGTGTTATATGGGCCAAAGGCGCTATCTTCCTCTTAATCACAAATGGAGAAATGATAAAGTGTCATTTGATAACACTGTTGAGCATAGGCTACCACCAGAAATGTTGTCTGGTGATGATATACTTGATCAAGTTGCTGATTTAGATGGGTTGCCATTAACAAAGGATCCACGGAAAAAGATTAAAATATCGCATAAGAAAAGGTGTGATAACTGGAATAAGAAGAGTATATTCTTTGATCTTCCATATTAGAAAACCTTATTGTTGCGACATAATCTTGATGTGATGCACATTGAGAAGAATATGTGTGACAATATTTTGGGGACAATTTTAGATATCAAAGGGAAAACAAAAGACACATTGAGTACTCAATTGGATTTACAAGAAATGAATATACAGAAAGAATTGCATCCAATACAAAATGGAGATGAATATGAGTTGTCGGCAGCATCTTACACATTATCTGTTGAAGAGAAGCAAAAATTTTTCAATTTTTTGAAGAAATTAAAGGTCCCGGATGGATTTTCCTCAAATATTTCTCAATGTGTCAACCTTAAGGATAAAAAAAATTCGGGATTAAAAAGCCATGATTGTCATATAATTCTACAACATTTACTCCCACTTGCCATGCGTGGTATGCTTTGCAAATCTGTGTCTGAACCACTTATTGAGTTGTCTAGTTTTTCAAAGTTCTTGGAGCAAAATGTTTGAGCATAGATGAGTTGGAACAAATAGAAGCCCAAATACCAAAAACACTATGCAAGTTAGAAAAGTTGTTCCCTCCTGCTTTTTTTTAATGTCATGGTGCACTTGTCTATTCATTTACCTAATGAAGCTAGGATTGCTGGACCAGTTCAATATCGATGGATGTATCCAATAGAGAAATACCTACACTTTTTGAAGTGTTTTATTGGTAATATGGCTCACCCTGAAGGTTATATTGTAGAGGGATATTTAGCAGTTGAATGTATGACATTATGTTCAAGGTATTTGAATACAATAAAGACAAAATTTAATTGTCCGGAGAGAAATTATGATGGTGGGGTAATTGAATCTGATGGTGGTTTAACCATATTTTGTGAGCCTGGAAAAAGTTTAAAGGGTAGTTCACCAGACAAACTTGATTCACATGATTTGGAGGAGGCACATTTTTATATTTTGAAGAACTGTGATGAAATTCAACCATTTCTCGAGTAAGTATTGATTAAATCTAATAATTTACTTCTATCTTGTCCATATTTCAACTTAAAATAGCATGTAGAACTTCAATTCATTGTAGAGAATTTTCACAAATTCATAGTGAGGCCTCTCAACAAAGTTCAGATGTGGAGTGGAATAGACAATTCATTAGTTGGTTACAAAAGAAGGTGAGTAGAAATTAATTAATTTTCTTAAATCAAATATGTAAATATTGTTTTCTAAAAGGGTATTTGATGTTGTTAGGTTGCAGAGTTGTACAAACATGATGATAGTAAGAGAATGGCAGATTTGCTATCGTTATCACGTGGTCTTCTACCATATGTGACAAGATTCAAAGGCCATATTGTTAATGGATATAGGTTTCATGTGCAAGAGTATGATAAATATTTGAAAACTCAGAATTGTGGGGTAGTTGTAGTAGGTGAGACCGGTGAAGAGCAAAACCCTATGAATTACTATGGCGAGTTAACTGAGGTTCTTGAATTACAATTTGTTAGGGAGAGAAGAGTGATTTTATTCCAATGTACATGGTTCGATGTGTATGATCAGAAGAAGGGAGTTAAAATGGATGAATATGGCTTTGTAAGTGTTAATCGTCGGCGATGTTTGAAAATAAATGAGTCATTTGTATTAGCCAGCCAAGCATCACAAGTATTTTATGTTATCGATCATTCGAATAAAGGTTGGCATATAGTGCAAAATGTTCAACCTCGTGATTCTTTTGATATATTGGAAAAAAAGGATGATGACTTAGAAGAGTTAGATAACTCTACACAAATGAAAAGAAAAAGAACTCATTAAGGTTTGCAGCTTTACCATGCTTGCTTTTACTTTATTAATTTATTATGGTAATGATTCTTATAGTATTTTCTGTGAAAATTTATTTAATAATCTTGGTCTTTAATGTTACCTTGATTTTACTAAAGTTTTAATGGTTTATGCGAGGAATCTGTGTTACATGTACATGTGTCTTTTTCTGAATGCGTTTTCAGTTAATATTTCATCTTATGAAAAACTTCCTTACCTATTTGATCTTTTGATTATTATTATTATTATTTTGTATTAGGTTGACATGAATCCCTCAAAAACTCTAAAGTATGAAATGGGACAAGCTTCAAAAATTCCCAAGCATGGACCCATTCAGCCTGGTGCCTTAGCAAAGGGACTAGGTCAAAGTTTGAAAGTTATGAGCACTACAAGAGTTAATGCTGAACAAAGGACTTCGATTTCCAAAAATAAAAGTTACAATGCCACAACTTCTAAGTTGAATAAGCTAGC
The DNA here is from genome assembly GCF_019186545.1 of Solanum stenotomum. NCBI lineage: Eukaryota > Viridiplantae > Streptophyta > Magnoliopsida > Solanales > Solanaceae > Solanum > Solanum stenotomum. The sequence continues at coordinate 2,696,046 of NC_064288.1, read as the reverse complement.
AGACAATAGTTTCCATGTGCATCCTTGTTTTGATGAAAAGGAATATAATGCTCCCTTCCATCAAGGAACTGAAATGAATCAATACACTTTGACTAGTGGTGCAACGGCTCGAGGACAAACCTTAGGGATTAATGTTGAAAAATCGACTCTGATTGACAAAAATACAAGTAATACAACAACTTCTAGTCGAAATAAGTCAGTAAAGACTAGTATCACTGTGCCTCCTAATTTTTATCCAATGGAAGACGATGACACCCTCTTTCAAGAATCAAAAGTTACTCGAGATGCTCAAAGAAGTGATAATTTGAAAAAGAGTTAGTCCAGTTAATCAAGAAATTTTGCTTAGCTTTCTTTACTTAATCTTTTTTGTATTCTTTCTGTTATTAATAATGGGCATGAACTTCTTATTTTGGTTGACTTTCATCAAAATTTGCAGGTGCATTTGAATTTGATAAGTCAAAAAAAGTAATTGGAGTGCCTCGATCTGCTCAAAAAAGTGATACTAGTATGTTATTTTATTTGTGCAACCTTTTTTTGTTAGTTGAATTGAATTGTTAGTTTTTATAACTTGCACTTAAATTTGCAGGTCCGTTTGAATCTAGAAAAGCAAAAAAAGTGTTTGAAGTGGCTCAAGGTGCTAAGGAAACTGAAACTAGTATGTATTTTCTTTTATGTAATATTTTCATTCTGTTACTTGTAAAGCAGTCAAAATATTATCTTGCCTTGCTTCCATCTGCAATAGATATGTTAGCATATGATAGTTCCATAAGCAGTGTTCCTGTAATAAACATATTGTAAGCTTAACTTTTTTACACATTGGATGAAATCTGAAGTTTGGTAAGCCCCTCATAATCTTTAAGACCGTAGTTAAAGACTCCATAACCAATATAAATAGCAGGGGAGACATGGGGTCCCCTTGTCGTATTCCTCGTTTTTCCTCGAATAACCATTTTCTACCCCATTCACCATAACAGAATACATGGGAGGTGTTACATATCATAATCAACTTCACAAAGCCATCTGGAAACCCATAACCAAGTAAAGCTTCCTCGAAAATTTCTAACTCAGCATGTCATATGCTTTTTGGAGATCAATCTTCATCAAACATCTGAGACTGTTTTTCCTATTGTAATGCCTTCATAAGTCATGATATATTAAGACATTCTGGACCATAGATCTCCCTTGAACAAAAGTTGATTGATTCTCTGCTACCAAGTAACTTACACATATTTTAGTTTTTGACAAATCAGTTTGACTTTATATATCACAATACAACACAAGATAGGTCTGCACTGACTAGCATTTTCAGGAACAAGGACATTCGAGATAAGGGCAATATTAATAACATTTATCCGTCTTAGTAACTGACCATTCCGGAAGAAATCCAACAGTTCTTTAGCAACATCTTTCCCATGATATCCCAAGCTTCTCTGTAGAAATCACTACCATAGCCATCAGGACTAGGATTGCTTTTCATATCAATACTACACACAACTTTCCTAACATCCTTTGCATTAAGAAGTTTCAATATTTCCGGTTGTTTTTCAATAGCTTGCTTCAATTGTCTCTGTTTAATAACTGAGTAAAAATACCTTGTGTTTGCATCTCCAAGCCTGATCCAGTTTGCCTGACTTCTCTGTAGTAGGAACATCTCTGCTAAGTTAGAAGCTTGTTTGAATTATACCAGTTTTTTGTTGCGACTATTGTCAGCATTATTATCCTGAGTGTTATTCAATTTATTCTTCTTTTTATTGACTACTACTTCCTAGTGATTCTATGTTGTGCATTTTTCCTTTGAGATTATGTCACTATTGTTATGGGCTATTTCACCTACACCACTGCTTTTATTTGCTTTATTTAATTTTCTTTGTATCCTTCTTGTTAGTAATGGGAATGAACTTCTTATTTCAATTGACTTGCATCAAAATTTACAGGTCTGTTTGAATTTAACAAGGCTAAAAAAGTGACTGAAGTGTCTCGGCAAGATCAAAGAAGTGATACTACTATTTATTTTATTTTATTTGTGTAGCTTTTTTTAGTAAGCTGAATTGATTTCTTGGGCATTTTGACTTACAGTTAGTTTTGCAGGTTTGTTTGAATCTAGAAAAGCAAAAAAAGTGGTTGAAGTGGTACAAGATGCTGAGGGAATTGAAACTAGTATGTATTGTCTTCTACGTATTTTCTAATAGTTTCTGCATTGTTACCTATAAAGCAGCTAAAACAGTATCTTGCCTCGCTTCCATAGGCCCTGAGAATCTAAGAGTAACAAGACTTCACTGTGAAAAGACCAAATTGTTTCCCCTTCCATTTCAAGCTATCCTCACTGTTAATAAGATCTTTAAAAGAAGTTAGGAGACCAACAAATTCTATAGAACTCTCCTTATCCCAGTCATTTAGATTCAAGTATGTTCCAGTTGTCTCATTCTTCGCTTTGTGCTACAGTGGGATTGAACTTCTTGTTTGGTTTTCCTTACTATAGATTTTGCAGGTCCATGTGAAACAAAAAGGGCAAAGAATGTGAGGGGAACAAATATTTGTAAGAATGTTTTGCGATTGAGACATGGAGAAAAATTAAAAGTCACTTTCTATCAAAATCGAGTCGTCAGGCAGAATCACACCTCATTTACTAGACACTTGGGCTTGATAGTTCGTGATCGTAATATGTGTCCACTCCGGGTACACTAATGGATGGACATTGAAGAGCATAAGCTTGAGCACAAGTGGGCAGTTGTTACTGTAAGGATTACAACACATCTATCTCTTCTTTTTACTGATAACTGTCAAGAATCCCTTTTCAAAAAGTATTGGATGTTTTAGTTTGAAACATGACTCTTGATTTCACATTCCTTCTCCTTTAATAACAAAGTATAGTTATTCAGTTTCAATGGATAGATAAAAATTCTCACATTTCGTCTTTTCTCGTTAGCCTATTTGATAGTTAAATCTCTTGCCACTACCTGCTAATAAGAGGCTTTTGAAAAGTTAACTTTATTCTTCTACTGTAATTCCTTTGGATGTTAATATTATTAGTTTAGTGTGGCTATAGTTAATATGATTCTGCAGTTGGTAAAAACTATCAATTATTGTTTTTCAATTTTATGTTATAATTTCAATGTGTAACCTTCATCTTAACAAAATTTGGACATTTCTCAGTCATAGCAGTGTATTGATATATACTTCGTTAAGTATTGAGCTGACACTAACTGTTACTTGAGGACCTAAATGTTTGATGGAGGATACACCTATTTATCGAAAGCCTCTACTAAGTAAATACATTTCTTGGCCTTCTTGGCGGTTTTCAGTATTGATAATCTTTCTTTGGTAATAAATTGTCTATGTTGTACTTCTGTCTTTAATGAATCTTTAATTTTTGTTATGTAATATGGAGTAAATCACTATTCCATAACTGCCCTGCCACAATCTACTTCTTGATCTTGATCCAGTGTAATTGGTTGATCCATTATAGACTTTCCTTGACTTTGCCTGAGCTACTAATACCCAGCCACCTGTAACTTTCCTCCACAACTCTTTTTTCCATTGACATGACATAAATAGATGAGTGGGGTCTTTTAAATAAGGTTGATCAACACAAATCTTATTCTTTCTCATTGTATCTCCATAAATCTCTGTTTGCTAGTTGAATACACATTGGATATAGACTTCTAGATCATATTATAGCATGAAGTAGGTCTATATTGACTAACATTGGCCAATGTTGAGACCTTAGGGGTAGTTAAAATTATGGTAGCATTTACTTATTTCAACAGCATCCCTATTCTGAAAATGTCATGTACAACATGAAAAGTATCTCCATCCACTACAATACATGAAGCATCTTAAAGAATAAACAACCAAAATCATCAGACTGTTGAGCCATTGTTAAAGGTTGTCACTTACAAAGTCCTCAGGTTTTTTCACTCTTTCACCCATTAGCCACTTCCTTTTTAATTATGCTACTGTTGTGGCTTACTTTCTTTTCAAGCAAAAGAAATATTATGTTACTATTGAATCACATAACATAGAGACTAGAGATAACTAACAAAAACTTCATCTATTATCTCTCTTGATCATGATGTATTTGTCTTTGCCCAACCTTGATTAATAAACGTGTACAGTCATTACCTGGTCAAATTCATGTGGCTTTACTTCTCTATAATATAATTGAACTAGCTAAGCTTAGTGATCTCCTAAATTTATGCTAAGTTCAATTTCTTCTCCAGCAAGATCGGATTGCTAGGATTCTATTGTAGTAGTTTCTGTTCCTTCACATCATGCTTCAGGCCACTCGCATGTGTCGCTACTTTACTCTTAACGCTATTTCAAACACTATACAATAGTGATGTGAGTAAGCTATAGGTTTTAAACAAACAACTTGTGGTTGTTATTTATTTGAAATTTTGATTTCTGTTCCTAAAATTTCTAGGTTACTACCTATTAGGTGATCTATACTTTGATGCCTTGTTTTCCCTTATTCAAGAGATTTTGATGGTATTTTTTCTATTTTAGGAGAAGTTTGACAGTGATGACATGAATGATCAAAGAGATAATGTTTTGCAACATATGAGAAAGCTTTGGAATAACTGGAGAGGATCATTGCACAAGAATGTGAAATCTAAATCATTGCACGAGGTTCTTAAAGATGTGCCAATGGGAGTAGACAAGAGTGATTGGGAATGGTTGGTCAAGGAACATTTTTTATCTCAGAAATTTAAGGTAAGACTTCATATAGTTATTAACAAATATCATTTTATTTCTAGTCACATATGATTAGTTTTTTGGAATAATTTATACCATGTACAAATTGAGTCTTGATTTCGATAAAAAAATTTGATGTCTTCTATCCACAAGATCTACCAAAGAAAATTGCAATGGTGTTTTTTTGTGCTTCTGTTCTCTTTTACCCTCTTCCCACTGAGCTTAAAAGTAAACAATAAATATAGAATCATTAAACAGGATTGTGATAATTTCAGTTGTTGTGTTGTTAATGCAGGACGAAAGTACAAGAAACTCAGTCAATAGGTCTAAGTTGTGTATGCCTCATCGTACGGGTAGCAGGCCTATTAGAGAGATTGTTTACGAAATGGTAAATAAATTGTGCAACCCTATAAAGAAACCTCTCCTATTTCTATAAAATATCTTATTTTTTAATCGTGAAGGGAGGCAAAGATGGTAATCCACCAAACATGGCAACTATTTTCTTTGAGACACGTAAGAAGGGAAATAAGCTTGTCGAACCTGAAACCGTTGAAAAATATGTATGTTTATATCAATTTTAATTTCATTCAGCATCCTTACTCTTACTTAGTGCATTGCATTATTTTAAATATTCTTATGTTTTATAGGCTGAAATTCACGAGCTTGTACAATCTGAACCATCTCTTACTAATATTGAGGTAGTGGAAAGGTGCTTTGGACCTCAATGCAAAAGTCATGTAGTTGGATTTGGTGGTGGAATAACAACTAAGGAGTTAAAAGGCGGTACCACCTCAAAGGCTGCATTGTGGGAAGAGCTGAAAACAACTCGGAAAGAAAAGGAATCACTACAAAAACGCATGGATATTCTAGAGAGTAAATATGAACACCTTGAAAATATAGTGATCCGTCAGTCTTCATCAGTTCCATCAATTCCATCAAGTTAGTAAACATACTATTAGTTATTATTACATGATGTGTATTGTGTGTGAATGAAGTGATGTTACTTCTCGTTGAGAAGGGCTTTGTTATTGCAGTTGTGCTATGAGTTACCTGTTTTCCTTTAGTGCATTGCGTTATCTTAAATCTTCTATATATTCTGGCATTCTCACTCTAGCATTTCTATATATAACTAAAATCAATATCACTTTAGTTATAATATCCACAAAGCTAAAAGATTGATTTTATGTTCATTTCTGTATATACCAATGAGATTGTTATAACATCTTCAAATGTAAAAGTAGGTATCAATATGGTTATTGTTCTGTATATATGTTGTTGGTAGAAAATCAAGATCTCTCCTCTGATTAGGTCCTTGTATGACTTTGTCCTCTATAATATCATTGTCAATATAATTTGCCCTTTATTATTGTAGTATTAGTAGTTAATCTCAAACATCACACACTTCTACATTACCCTTTCTCTGTTGCCCTGCAACTCTAAATATATTTGATCATGTTTGTGTCATTCTCCACTGCGGTAATTAGTTGTTTAAGTTTTTCTAACTTCCTGCTTGTCATCCAGCTGCTAGCTTGTTTCATCTGATCCACTTGCATTTTCCATTTTAACAATTTATCTATGTTTTCTTTCCTTCAACTTTCAGTACTAGTACTAGGACTAGGATTTCTAGTCTTCTTTATTTGATGTTAGTATATTTACATTCTCTTTGTTGAAGCACTTTAATGTGTGTTGTGTTCATGTCTGTCCACTTTAATCTCTCTCTTTCCTTCCATTAATCTGGAAAGAGGCCCAGGTTTTGTGAAAGAGGTGGGGTATGAGGAAGCATTCACTTGAATAAATATTTAAATGAGGAAGCACCAACCAACCACCCTCTGTATGAGATGTTAATGTGAAAGTAATACAACTCTTGCTGGATGCCAGTGGAGATCCTCAATGTAGAAGGTTGGGTAGAGAAATTATCTAGAATTCATGAACTAGAACTGTAAATATGTTTCTAGTTGTATACATCAGAAAATAGATCAGGAACTATTCAAGAGAATTAATCCTTAAGTTCAAACTTTTTTCCGTTACTAATTAATTTACTTCAAATTGTTGTTTTGACAGATGAAGATTTTGAAGATTAAAGAACAAGATCATGTGAAAGATAATATATGTGGAGCATGCAGCAAAGAATATTATATTTTTATTGTTGGTGCAAAGACGTTTTCTGTAGTTATTCTTAATGTCATTTTCTTAATTTCTAGGATTTTATAGATGTCGAACACATGTTTTATTATGTTGAACGTGTATGCTTTTTTTTTTAGATATTGTGTCGAACATATAAGTTTTTAGTAATTAAATTAATGTGTTCTTTAATTTATTATTAACAATATAATTTATATCAAATTTTCAATTGGATGTGAAAAGAATTTATATGAACTGATCATATTAGTTCTTTTTAGAAATGATGGAAAAGATAACAACTACAAATTAAATGTAATAATTTAAATCGAAATTTGTGACAGGAAATTTGATTGTTAAAAAGTACTGTAATCAACGACAGGAATTATGGCCGCTAAAATTAGTTATAACGCCCCTAATTTGTTGTTTTACTTGAAGGTTCTAACGACTGAATGACCATCAATGAAGGGGAATTTGGTCGTTGTAAGCACGTGTAACGACCGGATTAATTGGTGTTGTTAAATAATATTTAACGACCGAACATGCAATCTAGTCGTTAACCTTTAACGACAGAGCTTTTAACGACCGGTGACGACCAATTTTTGACCGGTCGTTATAGACCTTTAACGATCGGATTTGGACTTATAGCGACGGTATTACCTTTTGCTAAAGGTCATTTTTCTTGTAGTGAGATAAGGAGCAATAGCAACCAGTAGCCGATGAAGGTGCTTCTACCTTGGTAAATCAAGAAGGCACCAGCTTTCGACCTCAACGAAATCGAAGAAGGCCAACATGGATGGCTGATTATGAGGTGAGTGGAAACGTTCAATCTGTAAATAAAGATTCATCTACATATTTAGCTTTATTTTCTGGTTGTGATCCCGTAAGATTTGAGGATGCCTATAAAGATGTAAAGTTGCAGAAAGCAATGGATGTTGAGATTGCTGCAATTGAAAAGAACAATACTTGGGACCTTACGGATCTTCCAAAAGGCCAAAGATCGATTGGAGTTACATGGATTTATAAAACCAAACTCAATTAGTCTGGTGAAGTTGATAAGTACAAGGTGCATTTGGTGGTGAAAGGATACAAGCAATAGTATGATGTGGATTACAAGGAGGTCTTTGTTCACGTAGTCAGACTTAATACCATCCGATTGGTGTTGGCATTGGTAGCTCAAAACAATTGGCCGATTTATCAACTTGATGTAAAATCAGCCTTTCTACATGGAGAGCTGCAAGAGCAGGTATATGTTGATCAATCTCCTGGTTATGTGATGCATCAAAGTGAGCATAAAGTTTATAGATTGAAAAATGCTTTATATGGGCTAAAACAAGCTCCCCGAACTTGGTATAGTCGCATTGATGCATAATTTAATCTGGAAAATTTTAGAAAATGTCCATACAAGCATACACTTTATACAAAACTTGAGGATGGGAAACTTGTGATTGTATGCTTATATGTAGACGATTTGATTTATACTAGGAGTGATCCTGCATTTCTTGAAAAATTTAAGCTATCCATGATGACTGAGTTTGATATGTCTGATCTTGGCTTGATGCATTACTTTCTGGGCATTGAAGTAAAGCAATCAAGTAGTGAAATTTTTATTTCACAAAAGAAATATGTCCAGGAAACATACAGAGGTTTGAAATGCAGAGTTGCAATTCTGTCACAACATCAACAGAGTTGGGACTGAAGTTGGAAAAGAATCCTATAGGAAAGAAGATTGACAACACTCTTTTCAAACAATTCGTGGGATGTCTGATGTACCTAACAGTCACCAAGTCTGACATAATGTATTATGTTAGTCTTGTTAGCAGGTACATGNAATCTGCTAATGAAGGTTATGAAGTTCGACATCAATAAAGAGAAAGACTTTCTTCTAAAATGCTAGATTCCATCTTTCATGCTTCTGGTTCCGTGGAAGGTGAAAGGGACAGGGATAGAAGTACAAGGTGCCTTTGGTGGTGAAAGGATACAAGCAAGAGTATGGTGTGGATTACAAGGAGGTCTTTGCTCACGTAGTCAGACTTAATACCATCCGATTGGTGTTGGCATTGGCAGCTCAAAACAATTGACCGATTTATCAACTTGATGTAAAAGCAGCCTTTCTACATGGAGAGCTGCAAAAGCAGGTATATGTTGATCAACCTCATGGTTATGTGATGCATCAAAGTGAGCATAAAGTTTATAGATTGAAAAATGCTTTATATGGGCTAAAACAAGCTCCCCAAGCTTGGTATAGTCGCATTGATGCATACTTTAATCTGAAAAATTTTAGAAAATGTCCATACGAGCATACACTTTATACAAAACTTGAGGATGGAAAACTTGTGATTGTATGCTTATATGTAGACGATTTGATTTATACTGGGAGTGATCCTGCATTTCTTGGAAAATTTAAGCTATCCATGATGACTGAGTTTGATATGTCTGATCTTGGCTTGATGCATTACTTTCTGGGCATTGAAGTAATGCAATCAAGTAGTGAAATTTTTATTTCACAAAAGAATTATGTCCAAGAAACATACAAAGGTTTGAAATGCAGAGTTGCAATTCTGTCACAACACCAACAGAGTTGGGACTGAATTTGGAAAAGAATCCTATAGAAAAGAAGATTGACAACACTCTTTTCAAACAACTCGTGGGATGTCTGATGTTTCTAACAGTCACCGGGTCTGACATAATGTATTATGTTAGTCTTGTTAGCAGGTACATGGAGCACCCAAAAGAGATTCATTTGTTGGTAGCTAAAAGAATTCTCAGGTATTTGCAAGGTGCCATTGACTATGGTATTCTATACAAGAAAGAAGGCAAGTCAGAGTTAATTGGCTTTACAGATAGTAATTTTGCTGGAGATAAAGAAGACAAGAAAAACACTTCATGCTATGTGTTTATGCTTGGATTTGGAGTTGTTTCTTGGTGCTCCAAGAAGCAACCAATTGTTACAGTGTCCACTATAGAAGCAGAGTTTGTAGCTGTGCTCGCTTTGCCCTTGCATTTCCCTAGTACTTCTTCTTCATGGAATCCCCAATTTGCTTTGATGTATCCTTGCAAAGAATTGTTTTCAATATTGAACGATCAATGGCTTGAAAAAGATAATTATTCGCCTTCAAATCTTTCAACTTCAATGCTTCAAGCTCTGTCTGTTGAGCATTTGTTTGAACAACACCAGCCATAGGTTCTTGGAATCCACTATCAATGACTACCCAAAACTCTTTGGACCTCAAAAAGTTTTCCATCAACATGCTCCAATGGTCATAATGACCATCAAAGTGTGGAATAGCAGGTTGAACAAAACTCTCTGAAGCCATCGCTCACTCACAATTAAAGAACGTTCACCCCCACTGGCTCTTGATACCACTATTAGAAAACTGGGAAGAAATCAAGATAAACTCAAAAGAGTTTGGGAGGTAGTAAACTTCTCGCTAAACTGAAACAATGAACAGCCTTTATAAAGGCAATACACATCCTACATTATCTCAACCACTAAGCCATAAAAGAAATTAAAACTGACCTACTAAGTCACACGTTTCCAGTAACTTGGAAATAGCAACCATATACCCTTAAACTAGGAAAGCAGAAACTAGCTTAATTAATTAAAATATCTAACAATATATTTGAACAATCATCATGGTACTTGTAACAATGCGGTTGAATTAGCAAATCACACGCTAAATTATTTTCTTGAGTTATTTGTCGTAGGTTAATAATACTATGTTAAGCTTTTTGTCAACAACTCTAAGCCTATTCGACTATTCCTAACGGTCATTGATTGATAGTGACGTGCATGTGACATTTCATCTCTATCAACTAAATAAGGCTAACGAGTATATCTCTATCCACGTTAGCGAATTATTCACCTTTCCCTAATTAAGGTTCCCAACCAAGCCCTACTTTATCTTATTATATACACACAGATTTTCTCTTTCGAGTTCAATTTAGATGCCACAGATAGTATTCGATAATTGATCGAAGAATCAAATAATTAATTAGGCTCAAGAAAAGTAAATAACTAAATATTGAAAATCTGTATAAGCATTCAATTATCATACAACAACCTTCATGATTCGATCACAACATAAAAAATGCATGAATAGCATTTGTTCAATGATTAAATTGAAAAGAAATAAATGAAAACCTACGAAAACAAAGTTCTTCTCCTTTCTCTGCATTCTTCCTCCGATCAACCTCTCAAAAAATGAGTTTGGGTTGTATTCATAGACTTCTCAAAGGTTCCGGGATGAAAATACCCTTTAAAATGATCAAACTAAAAAACTACCCGAATTTTGCCTTGTGGCGCCACACTGAGGCTAATTGTAACAAACCGAAATCCTCACTATATTAATAAGAGAACGGGAACACCATTACAAATTTAAGATTCTAATTGCAATACTCAAATAACCAAATTATCATGGAAATATTGAAATAAACAAGTAACTAAAGATCGAGATAAGAATGGGGATGAGAAATTTAGACTCTAGAAGAAGAAGAGAGGACAAACATTTTCTTCAATATGCATAATCCCTAAATCGCTGACCACTACCCCATTTAATGGAACCGTTCTCACACCCACTACTCGACCCGAATCCCAAATTAGCCTGGACATATTCGTTGCTCTCGGCCCAATAGATCTTGTCAGCCCAATAACTACTTGTGTGACATTAATATCCATATTGGGTTGGACTTGGTTCATAACACTAATCGGGGATTTGAAAACTCTCCAAGTATAATTCATAGAATAAATACTCAAAAAGACACTTTAAAGCATCAAATGTGAGCCAATCGATAGCAAAAATGTATGACTTATAGTCTCACATCAAGAATTTTTTAAGTATTCGTTTCATATTCATCATATATTATACGTGACAACAATCGATCTATGATTTATCCAACAGTAACTTTCCTTATTGGCCTAATTAGACTACACATAAATATTATTCTTTCTTCACTTTGTTTTCAGCATATTTCTTTAATTCTTTACAAATTATAATGGTGGGATCTATTGCTTTTTTTTAGTTTATTCTTACTTTTCCTTTTGTGTCTTTGTTTACACCCAAGGATGCAGGCAGGTGTTCGCATTATCGTTACGAGTACGATAGAAATTCAATAGCTTTTACACAAATATAGAAATTTAATAGCTTTTACACAAATATTATATTCGTCAATAAATTTCTTTTAATANTGGACTTGATTCATAACACTAATCGGGGATTTGAAAACTCTCCAAGTATAATTCATAGAATAAATACTCAAAAAGACACTTTAAAGCATCAAATGTGAGCCAATCGTTAGCAAAAATGTATGACTTATAGTCTCAAGTCAAGAATTTTTTAAGTATTCGTTTCATACTCATCATATATTATACGTGACAACAATCGATCTACGATTTATCCAATAGTAACTTTCCTTATTGGCCTAATTAGACTACACATAAATATTATTCTTGCTTCACTTTGTTTTCAGTATATTTCTTTAATTCTTTACAAATTATAATGGTGGGATCTATTGCTTTTTTTTAGTTTATTCTTACTATTCCTTTGGTGTCTTTGTTTACACCCAAGAATACAGGCAGGCGTTCGCATTATCGTTACGAGTACGATAGAAATTCAATAGCTTTTACACAAATATTCTATTCGTCAATAAATTTTTTTTAATAAAAATAAATTTAAAACTCATAAACTCGAAATTCTAGTTCTGTCTCTCATCACTCTCTCTCCGAGTCTCCAACACATTAGACTTTTGAGAACGTGTAGTATCTGATGCTTCTCCTTTCTGTTTGGTGATGATCTTTTAATACGAGCGCACTGTGACGTAGGTCCAAAGCTTTACCAAATTGCACTTTCTTAATAGTTGTAATATATGCATTCTAACTTCTTTTTTTTAACCGCAGCCGCTTTTAAGGTAAGCACTGTAATAGATTGCAAACCACACAGAATATGTAAATCGCATTAGGCAAGCATTATGAGACAAACTCAACTGAGAAGACATTTGAGGGTGGATGAATCCCTTGTCATACATGTGGAAGACCACCCTCCAAACCAATTGAGGTATCCCGAAAACACATATACTCATCATCTTAATGTTAATTAGGAAAATTATACGTAAAGTTAATTATTGACACGAATATGATCCCCTTTAATGATTATCTAAAGACCATGTGTAGAATCATGAAGATAATTTGTCTGCTATTATGGCCCATAAGGAATATCTCCTTAAAATTTTAGTCTCAATGAAATTAAACAATTCACACACTAAACGTGTAACACATGATTAAGTTTCCAAGAAACTTAATTAAAATTCCTTAACCCTTCCCTATTTATTTGCTCTGTTCTAACTCTGTTTTCCCCATCTCAAATTTGGTTATTTCCTAAAATATTTGAAATGGGAAAGAACCAAATCATTATCAACGATAGTACTATTCAATTCCAAGGAATTTGTGAAAAAAATTTCAAAATAGTGAATATAAATCCAGCTTTTCGATCATTTCGCCGTAGTTTTCCGGATGAAAGTCCAAAATTTGCTACTAATTCAGCTAAAGCTTCCGTATTAAAACCAGTTTCTCTTGAATTAAATCGCCAGCAAATTCCATCGCAAGGGAAATATCAGAACTTGTCTTCTGACTCCAACATGGTATAGTACTATTGAATAAATTGTACTCTTACTGTCTCAATTTATATGACTTACTTTCCTTTTTAGTCGGTCTAAAAAAGAATGATACATTTCTATATTTAGTAATAATTTAACTTTAAAATGTTCATTTTACCTTTAATGAAATGATTTCTAGCTACACAAATATCTGTGACTTATTTTAAAACACAAGTTTTAAAAGTCTTTATTTCTTTAACTTTGTGTCAAGTCAAACTAACGGATATAAATTGGGATGGAGAGAGTACTTGTTATGTGTCATGCTTCGTCATGTCAGGCGTGAGTCTAATTCTTCTTTTATCTTTTTAGGTCGAACAAATGAAAATACTTTATTGCTAATTAATTAACTTGAACCCAAGATCTCTTACCTGATTTAATAACATGTTGAAATTGTGTAATCATATATTAGTTAATTGATGTATTTGTTATGCCTCCTTATATGTGCGTCTAGTTTTTTATCACGTACCACATCAAACACGTGAAAATGTTAATAGTATGATCATCTCATTTACAAGATTATAGTATTTAATTAGTTATATTATGTCTGAACAGGTCCTCGTAGAATATAATCACATTGGAGGAGACATGAATAGTGCAACAACTAACAAGTTTAAGACTGAACCAATGAAAGTTATGAACAAGTCCTCTATAAAGAACAATATGATCTCTATAGTTCATCATCATCAAATAAATGAATTAGATGATAATGAAAGGTTTTCTAATTATATTGATCATGTCAAAAACAAGATGAGAAATATGTCTAATTTTGATGATGATCATAAAGTCACTCATCATAACTATATTATTGACCGCTCCAAGATCAACATTAATTAGAAGTACTACACACAGAGTTATGTATGAATAATTTTATCATATGCTTTAATTAAATAAGGAGAATTTGTTGAGTGCTATATATAAATTGATTTTTATTATACTTCATGTTTGTAATAGAAAAGATTGAATATTGGAAAAAGGAAAGAAGTTTTTTTATTGTTTGGTGTATAAGATAACTTTCTCCCGCTAAAGCAATTGTAGCAGTTCTGCACCTATTGATTTTGAAACCTTGTAACGTTTAAAGTATCGATTACTAATTTGTTGTGCTAAAGACATATATACTCTATCATCTTAAAGGACTTTTGATGGGAGTACCAATTATTGTATGTGTTATTTAATTTATTCTTCACAATAAACTAAATATCACACCAACCATCATAGAGACTATACAAGCACTTATTTTACTCTATCTTGAAATGCAATCCTTCTTCGAACTCTGTATGAATACGAAATATTTTATGTACAAAACTATTTTAATCAACTTAAAATAGATTTAGTCGACTTATACATGATTGTTCAGCTAGCTGACTCTAGTGATTTGCATCGGAGTTAGTGTTTCAAACACGAGATACTGATGAGTTGAAAGATTATTTCGTTGAGCAACCTGAAAGTTGATCAGGATATCATGATCATAAAAAAAAGTTATGATTGATGCCTAGGCAAACATGCCTTCGGCCTAAGCCTATCAATTGAGCCGGTTCGTCCGACTTTGGCCCATTAGACCCGGTAGAATGGCCTAACGGGTCACATGCCTTTTTTTCTTGGAATTACTGTTGAGACCAATACAGGCCAATCCGGTATATTGAGAAGGTGTATTTGTAATGCCCGATCTGACCCAGTTAACACGCTTACTTCAGCTTAATGATGTTGAGCGCAACTTGAGTTCAAAGACGGCATGGTTTACGAAATTATGCAATTCACACAATTTCTTTGAGTATGTATTATAATTGAAATTTTATGGGTGAAAAAAGTAATTCAACTTAGAAAAGCTTATTCTCAAAAAAGTTGGAAAATCTTTTCAACCTATATCCAACCATTATTTTGCCAAAAAAGTGATTTTGGCACATTGGTGCCCTCCAATTCCTTTGGTTTCCAAAAAGAAGGGGTCTACCCTGCTGGCATCATAAACATAGACTCACAGAGACTCCAAAACCAATCAATGTGAGATTCTTTTCCAAAGCAAGAACCCATTGCACTTTAGTCTACCCACTTTGTTTGGATGGTTGTAACACATCGCTCCATAGTTGTATTATTTTGATAAATATAATATTTGGATAAATTATATTACTTTCAATCATTGCATAATGTCTCTTAACGTCTTTTTTTTTCTTCTCATTGGAGTTATTTAATATCTAATGTATCTAACAGTCACCAGGTCTGACATAATGTATTATGTTAGTGTTGTTAACAGGAACATGAAGCACCCAAAAGAGATTCATTTGTTGGTAGCTAAAAGAATTCTCAGGTATTTGCAAGGTACCACTGACTATGGTATTTTATACAAGAAAGAAGGCAAGTCAGAGTTAATTGACTTTACAGATAGTGATTTTGCTGGAGATAAAGAAGACAGGAAAAGCACTTCATGCTATGTGTTTATGCTTGGATTTGGAGTTGTTTCTTGGTGCTCCAAGAAGCAACCAATTGTTACATTGTCCACTATAGAAGCAGAGTTTGTAGTTGTGCTAGCTTTGCCCTTGCATTTCCCGAGTACTTCTTCTTCATGGAGTCCCAAATTTGCTTTGCCGTATCCTTGCAAAGAATTGTTTCCAATATTGAGCGATCAATGGCTTGGAAAAGATAATTATTCACCTTCAAATCTTTCAACTTCAGTGCTTCAAGCTCTGTCTGTTGAGCATTTGTTTGAACAACACCAGCCGCAGGTTCTTGGAATCCACTATCAACGATTGCCCAAAACTCTTTGGACCTCAAAAAGTTTTCCATCAACATGCTCCAATGGTCATAATGACCATCAAAGCGTGGAATAGAAGGTTTAACAAAACTCTCTGAAGCCATCGCTCACTCACAATTAAAGCACGTTCACCCTCACTAGCTCTTGATACCACTATTAGAAAACTGGGAAGAAATCAAGATAAACTCAAAAGAGTTTGGGAGGTAGTAAACTTCTCACTAAACTGAAACATTGAACAACCTTTATAAAGGCAATACACATCCTACATTATCTCAACCACTAAGCCATAAAAGAAATTAAAACTGACCTACTAAGTCACACGTTTCCAGTAACTTGGAAATAGCAACCATATACCCTTAAACTAGGAAAGCAGAAACTAGCTTAATTAATTAAAATATCTAACAATATATTTGAACAATTATCGTGGTACTTGTAACAATGCGGTTGCAAAATTATTTTCTTGAGTTATTAGTCGTAGGTTAATAATACTATGTTAAGCGTTTTGTCAACAACTCTAAGCCTATTCGACTATTCCTAACGGTCATTGATTGATAGTGACGTGCATGTGACATTTCATCTCTATCAACTAAATAAGGCTACCGAGTATATCTCTATCCACGTTAGCGAATTATTCACCTTTCCCTAATTAAGGTTCACAACCAAGCCCTACTTTATCTTATTATATATATACACACAGATTTTCTCTTTCGAGTTCAATTTACATGCCACAGATAGTATTCGATAATTGATCGAAGAATCAAATAATTAATTAGGCTCAAGAAAAGTAAATAACTAAATATTGAAAATCTGTATAAGCATTCAATTATCAAACAACAACCTTCATGTTCGTACATAACCCTAGATATTAAAAATTTAACTACTCATGATTCGATCACAACATAAAAAATGCATGAATAGCATATGTTCAATGATTAAATTGAAAAGAAATAAATGAAAACCTACGAAAACAAAGTTCTTCTCCTTTCTCTGCATTCTTCCTCCGATAAACCTCTCAAAAAATGAGTTTGGGTTGTAATTCATAGACTTCTCAAAAGTTCCGGGATGAAAATACCCTTTAAAATGATCAAACTAAAAAACTACCCGAATTTTGCCTTGTGGCGCCACCCAGTGTGGCGCCATAGGCTAATTGTAACAAACCAAAATCCTCACTATATTAATAAGAGAATGGGAACGCCATTACAAATTTAAGATTCTAATTGCAATACTCAAATAACCAAATTATCATGGAAATATTGAAATAACAAGTAACTAAAGATCGAGATAAGAATGGGGATGAGAAATTTAGACTCTAGAAGAAGAGGAGAGGACAAACATTTTCTTCAATATGCATAATCCCTAAATCGCTGACCACTACCCCATTTAATGGAACCGTTCTCACACCCACTACTCGACCCGAATCCCAAATTAGCCTGGACCTATTCGTTGCTCTCGGCCCAATAGATCTTGTCAGCCCAATAACTACTTGTGTGACATTAGTATCCATATTGGGTTGGACTTGATTCATAACACTAATCGGGGATTTGAAAACTCTCCAAGTATAATTCATAGAATAAATACTCAAAAAGACACTTTAAAGCATCAAATGTGAGCCAATCGTTAGCAAAAATGTATGACTTATAGTCTCAAGTCAAGAATTTTTTAAGTATTCGTTTCATACTCATCATATATTATACGTGACAACAATCGATCTACGATTTATCCAATAGTAACTTTCCTTATTGGCCTAATTAGACTACACATAAATATTATTCTTTCTTCACTTTGTTTTCAGTATATTTCTTTAATTCTTTACAAATTATAATGGTGGGATCTATTGCTTTTTTTTAGTTTATTCTTACTATTCCTTTGGTGTCTTTGTTTACACCCAAGGATGCAGGCAGGTGTTCGCATTATCGTTACGAGTACGATAGAAATTCAATAGCTTTTATACAAATATTATATTCATCAATAAATTTTTTTTAAAAAAAATAAATTTAAAACTCATAAACTCGAAATTCTAGTTATGTCTCTCATCACTGTCTCTCCGAGTCTCCAACACATTAGACTTTTGAGAATGTGTAGTATCTGATGCTTCTCCTTTCTGTTTGGTGATGATCTTTTAATACGAGCGCACTGTGACGTAGGTCCAAAGCTTTACCAAATTGCACTTTCTTAATAGTTGTAATATATGCATTCTAACTTTTTTTTTTAACCGCAGCCGCTTTTAAGGTAAGCACGGTAATAGATTGCAAATCACACAGAATATGTAAATCACATTAAGCAAGCCTTATTAGACAGACTCGACTGAGAAGGCATTTGAGGGGGGATGAATCCCTAGTCATACATGTGGAAGACCACCCTCCAAACCAATTGAGGTATCCCGAAAACACATGTACTCATCATCTTAATGTTAATTAGGAAAATTATGGGTAAAGTTAATTATTGACACGAATATGATCCCCTTTAATGACTATCTAAAAGCCATGTGTAGAATCATGAAGATAATTTGTCTGCTATAATGGCCCATAAGGAATATCTCCTTGAAATTTTAGTCTCAATGAAATTAAACAATTCCCACACTAAACGAGTAACACGTGATTAAGTTTCCAAGAAACTTAATTAAAATTCCATAACCCTTCCCTATTTATTTGCTCTGTTCTAACCCTGTTTTCTCCATCTCAAATTTGGTTATTTCCTAAAATATTTAGAAATGGGTAAGAACCAAATCACTATCAACGATAGTACTATTCAATCCCAAGGAATTTGTGAAAAAAAATTCAAAATAGTGAATATAAATCCAGCTTTTCGATCATTTCGCCGTAGTCTTCCAGATGAAAGTCCAAAATTTGCTACTAATTCAGCTAAAGCTTCCGTATTAAAACCAGTTTCTCTTGAATTAAATCGCCAGCAAATTCCATCGCAAGGGAAATATCAGAACTTGTCTTCTGACTCCAACATGGTATAGTACTATTGAATAAACTGTACTCTCGTTGTCTCAATTTATATGACTTATTTTCCTTTTTAATCAGTCTAAAAAAGAATGATACGTTTCTATATTTAGTAATAATTTAACTTTAAAATGTTCATTTTACCTTTAATGAAATGATTTCGAGCTATACAAATATCTGTGACTTATTTTAGACCACAAGTTTTAAAAATCTTTATTTCTTTAACTTCGTGTCAAGTCAAACTAACGGATATAAATTGGAATGGAGGGAGTACTTGTTATGTGTCATGCTTCTTCATGTCATGAGTGAGTCTGATTCTTCTTTTATCTCTTTTAGGTCCAACAAATGAAAATACTTTATTGCTAATTAATTAACTTGAACCCAAGATCTCTTACCTGATTTAATAACATGTTGAAATTGTGTAATCATATATTAGTTAATTGATGTATTTGTTATGCCTCCTTATATGTGCGTCTAGTTTTTTTTCACGTACCACATCAAACACGTGAAAATGTTAATAGTATGATCATCTTATTTACAAGATTATAGTATTTAATTAGTTATATTATGTCTGAACAGGTCCTCGTAGAATATAATCACATTGGAGGAGACATGAATAGTGCAACAACTCACAAGTTTAAGACTGAACCAATGAAAGCTATGAACAAGTCCTCTATAAAGAACAATATGATCTCTATAGTTCATCATCATCAAATAAATGAATTAGATGATAATGAAAGGTTTTCTAATTATATTGATCATGTCAAAAACAAGATGAGAAATATGTCTAATTTTGATGATGATCATAAAGTCACTCATCATAACTATATTATTGACCGCTCTAAGATCAACATTAATTAGAAGTACTACACACAGAGTTATGTATGAATAATTTTATCATATGCTTTAATTAAATAAGGAGAATCTTGTTGAGTGCTATATATAAATTGATTTTTATTATACTTCATGTTTGTAATAGAAAAGATTGAATATTGGAAAAAGGAAAGAAATTTTTTTATTGTTTGGTGTATAAGAATAACTTTCTCCCGCTAAAGCAATTGTAGCCGTTCTGCACCTATTGATTTTGCACCTTGTAAAGCATCGCTTACTAATTTGTTGTGCTAAAGACATATATACTCTATCATCTTAAAGGACTTTTGATGGGAGTACCAGTTATTGTATGTGTTTATTAATCTACTAGTATTTGTATCCGTGCGTTGCGCGGATTTTTTTGTCACGCCCCGAGCCTACACCCTGGACGTGGCTAGCACTCGAAGACCATTGCTGGCCCCCAAGCGAACCCTTGGCCTGGCTTTCTTAACTCAGCGGAATAACTCAATGCAATGCAAGGTTTTAAAAGCACCTGACTGAAATAAAATCTGGCCAAAAAGGCAACTCGAGTCTCAAAATAGAATATTTACACACATACATAGATGAGAGACTCCAAACCAACTGACTGACTGTCTATGAAGCCTCTATAATACTGAGATGGATGTTGGGACAGACCCCAAAACATCCTAATAAAACAAAACTAAGAGAACAAAATGATCGAGTCCTCCGGAATGCAAAGAGGTTCACCACTGACTCGGAAGTACTCAAGTGGATCAACGGCAAACCGGATGCTGGCCCTGGGTACCTGTGTCTGCGTCACAATAAGATGCAGGCCAACTGGCATCAGTACATTAAATGTACGAGTATGCGAGCTGGAAAGCTAAACCACAACTTAAGCTTGAAAAGAGTACAAAGGAACTCTTACCTTGGCTCTGTTTAACTCATGAATAACTGAACTCAATATATATAACAATACGACACATGCAATATATAAAGCTTGTAAAATAGTGTAAATAACTTAGCTTGTTAAAGGTAAAACAATAACAACTCAACTTTACTTATATAAAAGTAATATAACTTTAGTGGGAGACTCTTTCAACCGACAATCACCACTATGAGCCCTAGTGGTGATACAACGTTTTACCTCACGTTGCCCAAGGACCATCCTATACCTTGCTGTGATATAGGAAGCTAACTTTACTAAGTGGATCCACTAGCTTAATCTTGCGGGTTCATCTAAAAAGTATGACCCGTTAACTCTCATGTTGGCGCATGGTTCTTATGGAGAGTTGAGTTTATATGAACTCGTGTCCCCAATTCGGTGCTCAAGACTACTCCCAAAAATACTTAGCTCATAAGTCTTTTAAATACATCTTTCTTTATTTGAGATAATTACTCAAAACTTTGCCCGAAGGCTCACTTGGAAACAATGTTCCCTTTTTCTTGAAAACTAGCCCAAGGGCTCTTTTGGAATCATAGTTCCTTTCTTACTCAAATGTAAAAACATTTGGAAACTTCTTTGGGAATACATAGTTCCCTAATAACTTTTGAGAAATGAACTCAACTTTAAACTCTTGACTTAACTTGCAACTTGACTTAACTTGAAACTTGAGCCTAAAAATGAAGTTAAAACATTCAACAAAGACTCTTGGAAAACTTTAAAGACTTGTTTTGACTCCCTTCTTGAACTTCTAGACTCAACTCTTAACTTCCCTTGACTTGGAAACTTACTCTCCTTGAATTGGAATCATGGATTCAAGGTATTTGATCACGTGTTATGGGCGAGTTCTTGACGTTTAAACGTTCCTTGGAGTATGGGAAACAACTAGGGAACATAGGTACAACACCTAGGAATATGTATGAGAAAGGGGGGAAGGAATGGGAAAGCTTGGCACTTTTGGCGCTCTGAGAGGCGCAGAGCGCCAGACCTCAAACTTCAGAGAGGTCTAGTTGGGGCTCTGGTAGGGGCGGCTCCCCAGGGGCTGGACCTCAGAGTCCCTCTTGGGGCGCGCTGGCTAACACGACGCCCCAACCCTTTTCCCCGAAAACTTGACTTTTCTCCTCTTTTTCTCCAACTCTAAACCTTCCAATATTCAAAGCTTCAACCCCCAAGCACTTAGGATCATCAAAACCCTTAACATACACTAGTTTCAACTCAAAAACACCCCCGGAAACATACACCAGACCAACAAGAACTACAACACAACACAACTACAACTTCAATAATTCCAACCAACAACTTCAATCAAACATAAACAATATTTTCTCGAAATTAAACGATCTTGGCGTATGGGGGAAAGAACAAACCCAACACTATGAACTCACATACCTAAAAGGGATCACCCCCGACGATATCCACGACGATCTTTTGACGAAATCTTGCTTCTTCTTCTCCTTTCTCTCCTTTCTCTCAAGAACCCTAAACCTTACTCTTTTTAAAAAGGGAAAAACTGATCACAATTAAGTCTTACACCTTAATATATATCCAAAGACAAGGCTAGGGAAAAGACCAAAATACCCTTACAAAATTTTTGGACAGATTTCCTGTCAACTACCCAACTTTCAAAAGGCATAACTCGCTCATGCAAACTCAGAAACGAGCAAACTCTATGGCGTTGGAAAGATCATTCCACGGACTTTGCAAACATGACTGGAACCACACCTAGATCATCCTGATCTAGGAGCTATAACTGTTCAAAGTTGGCCAAAAATTCATTATTTTCCTTAGCCAAATTTCCAGATTTTTAAAATTTCACATTTTTTCCAAAAATGACTATTTCCAATTTCAAGCTTTTTCAAAGTTATTTAAAATTGTCGGATGTTACAATATCTCCCCCTTGGAAGCATTCGTCCTCGAATGAGGTTACTCTTACTAGGCTAAGGGTGAATATCAATTCAAACAGCCATCAAGCAATTCATGCAAACAACAACAAGCAACAACATGCTCACTAAAATTTAAAGAGCACTAAGAAGGAAATTAGTACCTTGGTCTACATTTCCTCCGAATTCAAAGAGATATGGGTATCTCTTCTTCATGTCCTCTTCGGCTTCCCAAGTGGCTTCCTCAACAAATTGGTTCCTCCAAAGGACCTTAACTGAGGCTACATCTTTCGTTCTCAACCTACGGACTTGCCGATCTAAAATCTGAACAGGAATGTCCTCATACGATAAGCTATTATTGATCCTAACACTTTCAATCGGCAGGATCAATGAAGGATCACCTATGCACTTCTTCAACATGGAGATATGAAATACCGAATGAACCACTACTAGTTCCTGCGGCAACTCCAACTCATATGCAACATTGCCAATTCTCTTGGCTATGCGGTAAGGTCCAATATACCAGGGACTAAGTTTCCCCTTCTTACCAAACCTCATAACCCCTTTCATGGGTGAAACTTTCAAATATACTGAATCATCTATTTCAAACTCTAACGCCCTTCTCCTAACATCAGTGTAGGATTTCTGGCGACTCTGTGCCGTTTTCAATCTCTCTTGAATCACTTTCACCTTCTCTATAGCTTGGTGAACTAAATCTTGTCCTATTAACCCTGCTTCACCCACTTCAAACCATCCAATAGGAGATCTACATCGTCTCCCATAAAGAGCTTCGTATGGAGCCATTTGGATGCTGGAATGATAACTGTTATTGTAGGCAAACTCAATGAGAGGTAGGTGATCATCCCAGTTACCTTTGAAATCAATCACACCAGCCCTCAACATATCCTCTAAAGTCTGAATAATACGCTCGGCTTGCCCATTAGTCTGAGGATGAAAGGCAGTACTTAAGTTCACCTTGGAACCCAAGCCATTCTGAAAAGATTTCCAGAACTGTGCAGTGAACTATGCACCTCTATCTGAAATAATGGAAACTAGGACTCCATGAAGTCTCACCACCTCTTGAATATATAACTTGGCATAATCTTCTGCTGAGTTGGTAGTCTTTACCGGTAGAAAATGGGCTGATTTTGTCATTCTGTCGACAATCACCCAAATAGAATCATGTTGTCTGCGAGACCTTAGCAAAATCCATATTGATCATCTCCCACTTCCATTCCGGAAGTTCTATCTTCTGAGCTAAACCAACAGGCCTTTGGTGCTCAACCTTCACTTGTTGGCAATTTGGACATTTAGCAACAAACTTTGCAATGCCCTTCTTCATGCCATCCCACCAATAAACTTCTCTCAAGTCACGATACATTTTCGTGGAACCTAGATGAATGGAATATCTGGAGCTGTGAGCTTCATCCATCACCCTCTCTTGGAGTCCATCTACCATAGGTACACACAATCTACCTTGAAATCTCAAAGCACCATCTCCCCCTTGTTCAGTAGCTAATACTCTTTGCTTTTGAACATTTGCCTTCAACTTAAGCAAAATGGGATCTTGTTCTTGTTTCTCTTTCACTTCTGACACTAGGGATGACTCGGCCTTGCTCGTCACTTCTATTTCCCCTTCAGCTGAGTCTATAAGGCTGACTCCCAGGCGTGCCAGTTTGTGCACATCTTTTGCTAACTCTCTCTTCTCTTCTCTTCTTTAATATGGGCTATGCTACCCATAGACAACCTGCTTAAAGAATCAGCAACAACATTAGCCTTACCTGGGTGATAAAGAATACTCAGGTCATAGTCCTTAAGTAATTCTAACCACCTCATCTGTCTGAGATTGAGCTCTTTCTGAGTAAGCACATATTGAAGGCTCTTATGATCAGTGAATATGTCAACATGCACACCATACAAGTAATGACGCCATATTTTCAAAGCGAACACTACAGCCGCCAACTCTAAGTCATGGGTTGGGTAGTTCTTCTCATGAACCTTTAACTGTCTTGAGGCATAAGCTATAACCTTGTCATTTTGCATTAAGACACAACCCAAACCAACTCTAGATGCATCGCAATACACCACAAAACCTTGAGTACCTTCTGGTAACATCAAGACTGGAGTTGTAATCAACCTCTTTTTTCAATTCCTGAAAGCTTTTCTCACAAGCTTCAGACCATTGAAACTTCACTGTCTTCTGAGTCAACTTTATCAAAGAAGATGCAATAGATAAGAACCCTTCAACAAACCTTCTATAATAGCCAGCTAATCCCAAGAAACTCTTTATTTCTGTAGGAGATGTGGGTCTAGGCCAATTCTGCACTGCTTCAATTTTCTGAGTATCAACTTTAATACCATCACCGGACACAATGTGGCCTAGAAATGCCACGGACTTAAGCCAAAACTCACATTTAGAGAACTTGGCATACAACTTCTTATCTTTCAAAGTCTGAAGGACTAGTCTGAGATGATTGGCATGATCTTCTTCATTCCTTGAATAGATTAGTATGTCATCAATGAAAACGATAACAAACACATCTAAATAAGGTTTGAAGACTCTATTCATGAGATCCATGAAAGCTGCCGGTGCATTGGTCAAACCAAAGGACATGACCAAAAACTCAAAATG
This sequence comes from Solanum stenotomum, assembly GCF_019186545.1. Lineage (NCBI taxonomy): Eukaryota > Viridiplantae > Streptophyta > Magnoliopsida > Solanales > Solanaceae > Solanum > Solanum stenotomum. The sequence goes on along the minus strand of NC_064288.1, from coordinate 2,670,608 downwards.
ACCATATCTGGTTCTGAATGTTGTCTTTGGAATATCACATTCCCTTACTCTTAACAGGTGATAGCCTGACCTGATGTCAATCTTCGAAAAACAAGTGGCACCCTGTAGCTGATTGAAAAGATCATCAATCCTCGGAAGAGGGTACTTATTCTTGATAGTAACCCTATTCAATTGGCGGTAATCTATACACATCCTAAGGGAACCATCTTTCTTTCTCACAAACAAGACCGGAGCACCCCAAGGTAAGACACTCGATCGAATGAAACCCTTTTCTAGAAGATCTTTTAACTGCTCATTCAACTCTTTCAACTCTGCTGGTGCCATTCGATATAGCGGAATAGAGATAGGACGAGTATCTGAAACGAGATCTATGTCGAACTCTATCTCTCTCTCAGGAGGAATTCCGGGTAGATCATCAGGAAACACCTCTGGAAACTCTCTTACTATAGGAACTGACTGCAAATGAGGTATCTCAACACTAGAGTCAATAACTCGGACTAAGTGATAGATATAACTCTTTGAGACTAACTTTCTCGCCTTAAGGTATGAAATAAAACGACCCTTAGGCACTGCTGAACTGCTACTCCATTCTATGACTGACTCATTCGGAAACTGAAACTTGACTACTCGAGTTCTATAATCTATCGATGCATAACAAGCATGAAGTCAATCCATACCTAGAATGACATCGAAATCTACCATGTCTAACTCAACCAAATCAGCCATGGTGCTCTTGTGATTGATGGAAACAGGACAATCACGATAAACTTTTTCTGCTAGTATAGACTCCCCAACAGGTGTAGAAACAGAAAAGGGTTCACAAAGTCTTTCAGGAAGAACATCAAACTTATTTGCAACATAAGGAGTTACAAAAGATAAACTTGCTCCTGGGTCTAGCAAAGCATATACATCAAAAGCAAAAACTTTGATTATACCAGTGACAACATTCGGAGAGTTCTCTTGCTCGTGGCGACTAGTAATTGCATAGAGGCGATTTGCTCCTCCACCGGTACTAAAAGTAACTCGTCTAGGTGTCGTCCTGTCTGGTGGGACAACTGAAGAGGATTGGGCCCTACTGCCCAGATATTCCACTAACTCGCTTGCTCTTTGGGCACTCCTTCATGAAAGGACCCTCTTGTCCACACTTAAAGCAACCCGTCTGGCCTTGACGACACTTCCCTGGATGGACTCTACCACACCTAGGACATGCAAGAACCTGGTTACTTCCTGGTGCCACACTGTTCTGAGACTATACAGGTCCAGCTCTGAAATTCTGCGAACTCTATCCAGTGTATTCACTCTTATTTTTGGGTACAGGTGCACTAGCAGATGATGGAATAGGTCCCCTTTTCCTTTGTTGAAAGGACGGACGGTTTGCATTACCTTTCTGCTGCCCGGACTCATTACTGGTCTTAGCTCTCTTATTTTTGAACTCTTCTCTGTCCCTCAGCTTTTCTTCCTCAACTTGCTGCACATAGACCATCAACCTTGATATGTCCATGTCCCCGATAAGCATTGCAGCCCTACCTTCATTACTCGACAATCGAGACAATCCCGCAACGAACAAACTCATTCTACTCCTCATGTCCGCAACCATCTCCGGAGCATAACGGGAGAGTTGTGTGAACTTCAGACTATACTTATTAACACTCAAAGACTCCTGCTTAAGTGTGAGGAACTCACGTACCTTGGCCTCTTTCAATTCTTGAGGAAAGAAACGCCCCAAGAAAGCTTCCTTAAAACAGGCCCAACTCGCAGGTGGTGCATCCTCAACTCTGCCCCCTTTCCATTGGTCGAACCAAGTTCTAGCAACATCTTTCAATTGATACGCAGCTAGTTCAACCCGCTCAGTATCTGCCACATGCATCACATCGAAAATCTTCTTCAACTCCTCAATAAAATTCTCTGGATCTTCAATAGTGCTTGAACCCATGAAACTCGGAGGATTCATCCCCAAGAACTCATGAATCCTAGAAGTGTCAGCTCCTTCCTGTCGAACTCCCATTTGCTGACCAATCTGAGTAGTTACAACTTGACTCAGAATTCTAATTGCCTCTCTGAACTCGGCATTAGAAACTTCCCCTTGCGGTTGCACTCCCGGGGCGTAAGGTAACTCTTGCTCATCAACATAACATCTAGGAAGACGCCCTCTGCCAACTCTTCGTGGAGGCATGACTATCTGAAACATGCGTAAGCACGGATTAGACAGAAACTTTTTAGAGATCAACTCTAACGCACGAGATGAGTGTGAAAGAAATGAGAAATCTTCCTAAATGTTGTAGCCTCCCAATTATAGATGTGGCGCGCTTTACACCGATAACTAGGACTCTACAGACACGCCTTCATAGACTCCCTAAGACTCTTGAACTTACTATGATACCAAGTTTGTCACGCCCCGAGCCTACACCCTGGACGGGGCTGGCACTCGAAGACCATTGTTGGCCCTCAAGCGAACCCTTGGCCTGACTTTCTTAACTCAGCAGAATAACTCAATGCAATGTTAGATTTTAAAAGCACCTGACAGAAATAAAATCTGGCCAAAAAGGCAACTCGAGTCTCAAAATAGAATATTTACATATATACATAGATGAGAGACTCCAAACCAACTGACTGACTGTCTATGAAGCCTCTATAATACTGAGATGGATGTTGGGACAGACCCCAAAACATCCTAATAAAACAAAACTAAGAGAACAAAATGATTGAGTCCTCCGGAATGCAAAGAGGTTCACCACTGACTCGGAAGTACTCAACTGGATCAACAGCGAACCGGATGTTGGTCCTGGGTACCTGTGTCTGCATCACAATAAGATGCAGGCCAACTAGCATCAGTACATTGAATGTACGAGTATGCGAGCTGGAAAGCTAAACCACAACTTAAGCTTGAAAAGAGTACAAAGGAACTCTTACCTTGGCTCTGTTTAACTCATGAATAACTGAACTCAATATATATAACAATACGACACATGCAATATATAAAGCTTGTAAAATAGTGTAAATAACTTAGCTTGTTAAAGGTAAAACAATAACAACTCAACTTTACTTATATAAAAGTAATATAACTTTAGTGGGAGACTCTTTCAACCGACAATCACCACTATGAGCCCTAGTGGTGATACAACGTTTTACCTCACGTTGCCCAAGGACCATCCTATACCTTGCTGTGATATAGGAAGCTAACTTTACTAAGTGGATCCACCAGCTTAATCTTACGGGTTCATCTAAAAAGTATGACCCGTTAACTCCCATGTTGGCGCATGGTTCTTATGGAGAGTTGAGTTTATATGAACTCGTGTCCCCAATTCGGTGCTCAAGACTACTCCCAAAAATACTTAACTCGTAAGTGTTTTAAACACATCTTTCTTTATTTGAGATAATTACTTAAAACTTTGCCCGAAGGCTCACTTGGAAACAATGTTCCTTTTTTCTTGAAAACTAGCCCAAGGGCTCTTTTGGAATCATAGTTCCTTTCTTACTCAAATGTAAAAACATTTGGAAACTTCTTTGAGAATACATAGTTCCCTAATAACTTTTAAGAAATGAACTCAACTTTAAACTCTTGACTTAACTTGCAACTTGACTTAACTTGAACTTGACCTAACTTGAAACTTGAGCCTAAAAATGAAGCTAAAACATTCAACAAAGACTTTTGGAAAGCTTTAAAGACTTGCTTTGACTCCCTTCTTGAACTTCTAGACTCAACTCTTAACTTCCCTTGACTTGGAAACATACTCTCCTTGAATTGGAATCATGGATTCAAGGTATTTGATCACGTGTTATGGACGAGTTCTTGACGTTTAAACGTACCTTGGGGTATGGGAAACAACTAGGGAACATAGGTACAACACCTAGGAACATGTATGAGAAAGTGGGGAAGGAATGGGAAAGCTTGGCACTCTTGGCGCTCTGAGAGGCGCGGAGCGCCAGACCTCAAACTTCAGAGAGGTCTGGTTGGGGCTCTGGTAGGGGCGGCTCCCCAGGGGCTGGACCTCAGAGTCCCTCTTGGGGCGCGCTGGCTGGCATGACGCCCCAGCCCTTTTCCCCGAAAACTTGACTTTTCTCTTCCTTTTCTCCAACTCTAAACCTTCCAATATTCAAAGCTTCAACCCCCCAAGCACTTAGGATCATCAAAACCCTTAGCATACACTAGTTTCAACTCAAAAACACTCCCGGAAACATACACCAAACCAACAAGAACTACAACACAACACAACTACAACTTCAATAATTCCAACCAACAACTTCAATCAAACATAAACAATCTTTTCTCGAAATTAAACGAGCTTGGCGTGTGGGGGAAAGAACAAACCCAACACTATGAACTCACATACCTAAAAGGGATCACCCCCGACGATATCCACGACGATCTTTTGACGAAATCTTGCTTCTTCTTCTCCTTTCTCTCCTTTCTCTCAAGAACCCTAAACCTTACTCTTTTTAAAAAGGGAAAAACTGATCACAATTAAGTCTTACACCTTAATATATATCCAAAGACAAGGCTAGGGAAAAGACCAAAATACCCTTACAAAATTTCCGGACATATTTCCTGCCATCTGTCCAACTTTTAAAGGGCATAACTCTCTCATACGAACTCGGAAACGAGTAAACTCTATGGCGTTGGAAAGATCATTCCACGGACTTTGCAAACATGACCGGAACCACACCTAGATCATCCTGAGCTAGGAGATATAATTGTTCAAAGTTGGCAAAAAATTCATTATTTTCCATACTTAGCCAAATTTCCAGATTTTTGAAATTTCACATTTTTTCCAAAAATGACTATTTCCAATTTTAAGCTTTTTCAAAGTTATTTCAAATTGTCGGATGTTACATTTTTTAATGTCATAATTTTAAATTAAAATTTATTATTCACTTGTTAATATATTTTTTAAATAGTTATGGTAATATATTATACCTATTTATATAATTACATTAATTAAATGCTTTAGTATGTAATTTTATTTGTTATAATATTATTCTAATAGCTATGATCAACTATGTTTTTAGTTTTCGAAATATTAATAGTGAACTATTAATAAAGCCATTATTTTCTTTTAAAAAATTCAAATTCTAACTTTTCATATGAATTGTTTGAGACCATAAAAGAATTTTTTAAAAAAATATTGTATGTATAATTCAAAAACTGCAAATTTCAAAAATATCATTTACAAATACTAAATATAATTAAGTGTTGATTATGCAATAATGAGAAATAGAAAGACAAAGTAGAAAGTTATAGACTTATACTAATTAAAGTACTAATAAAATAAATTATAAATTATTTTATTTATTTTGAAAAAACATCAAAAGTAATAAAAAAAAAAGTAATATAGCACGACCTTAGCATCAAAATGGATTCTTTCATTAAATTCATATCAATTTGAAAATAAATAAAAAAGGCAATAATAATAAAATAGTGGATAATTTAAAAAAGGAATAATATACACTCTTTAAAATTCATATTAAATTAGTTGTTGTAAAAATACTTTAAAATTTAAATTTCTAATATAAAATTCATGCATATTCTTTAGAAATGAATATGCATGTTCTATTATAAATAGGTCTCTATATCTATCAATTAATGAGTTTAAAAGTATATATATATATATATATATATATAT
>NC_064288.1:2660180-2663963 GCF_019186545.1 Solanum stenotomum | reverse complement strand
GCATTAATAACATTAAATGTGCATTTGTGTTAACACTGCCATGTGGACTTCTTTTAAGAAATAAAGCTTTGCAATTCATTTTTAAAATCATTATCAAAATTATTTGTTTTTCAAAAATAATAATGATAAATTTAAATCTAATTCTTTAAAATTTCCAAGTGGTAAAATTTGGATTTTTTCCCTAATACATATTTTTATTCGTTTTAGAAAACTATGGGAAGTTATATATTTTTTAAAAATAAAAATTTGAACTCAATCGTATTTTCAGTTTTTTTTCCTTTTGTGTTTGTAATTTTAATTTTATTTACGGGTTTTAATTAATTTAGTTAATATAATAATAAATAAAGATTATTAATATTATTATTATTATTATTATTATTATTATTATTATTGCAATCAATATGTAGGTCGTGGAAAGATAGTTAAAAATATTTTTTCTACAGAAAAAGGAATCACATACGTTTAAATTTAAAAACTATTTTAAAAATAAAACAATAATTTATTATTTAACCTTATTACATGCATTTAATATTTTTTAATTATTTAAATAATCTATTTTTTGTGGTGTTTTTAAAATTAATTAACTTGTCAATCCCAAAATTTAAACAATTTAAATATGTTTTTTGTACGCTTTCATTTAAATAATAATAATAATAATCCTATTTTAATTAGTTACCTATATATTAGGAATAACTATTTCCCTCACCCTAACTCAAAATTAAAAGATTACTCGCAAATTTTATTAATCAACTCTCATTACGTGTTTTTTTTTTTTCAAATACAATTTTGCAGATTATTTGTTTTAAACGATTGCAAACATAAAATTAAAATTTTATTATCTTCAAATGACATTTTAAGACAAAATTAAAAGATGAAGAAGTAAAGAATAAAAATAAGAAGAAGAAAATTCATATTAGAAGACATTCATAATTATTTTAATTGGATTTATTTATGACTATGTAGAGAAAAGGTTTATGTGAGTAGTTGAATAATTTTAGGTAATCATTTTTAAATTAAAAAAAATCAGCTTGACATGTTTCATTTTTATTTTTTTTACGTGGGAATTTGAATTTATTTTATATTTTTTAAATTTTAATTTCGAACAATTTTTCTGTTTACAATTCCGCCACCGAACAAATTTACTTTTTTTAAAAATATGTATATTTTTTTAAAATAACCGTACAAAAAGACATATTTATATTATTATTATTATTATTATTATTATTCAAATTAAATATGTGATAACTTCCCACAAAAAAGGGAACCACACCCTCTTAGATCTTTATCATTTAAAACTAATTAACTTCTCAATTTTAAATCTAAATAATTTTATAAAAGACTTTAAAAAGAAGATAATTATTTATTATTATTATTATGATAATGATAATTTTACTTATTACATTCTCTTCAAGTAAAAACTTTGTATATTTATTTATTATTTTTATTATTATGATTAAAAAAAATAACCATGATTATGTAAACTGCAGTCAAACTTTCTAGTTTCTGTCATCTATTTTATCTTCTTTAGTCTCAAAAGAAGAAATAAAAAGGCAAGCAATATCAACCATTGCATCTCTTTCATCATCCATATAAACGAAAGCAAAATCTGAAAATTAATCCAAAAATATAAAAGATATAAGCATTAATAAAAAGCCAAAATAAAATTTATAGATAAAAATTATATGTTCTGTTGATTTTTTTATGACGATGGTTACACACTAATAGAAAATTGAAAATTAAGAAAATTTCAATACATACCTAATATTTGTGGATACACTTCAAGCACGAAATCTCTTTCTTTAGCATATATCAAATAGATCTATGATTTAGCCTATAATAAATTTCATACCTGTAAATCTTTCTACTTTTTTTGTTGCGTTAAAAAATTATAGGAGTTGTATGCTTGTTTTTTTCGGTAAACAATCCTATACATGCCAAAATATAAAAAGAAGTGATGAAGATTGATTCATGAGTTTTTCAATACCAAAATATGAAAAGAAGTGATAAAAATTGATGATTACCTTGACAAAATGAAGTTTAGGATTTCTTTGCATAATGGAGAGTAAATCCCTTTCACCAATTGCTTAAAGATTGATGAAATTTAAAAGTGATTAGTTATATTTAATTTATGACTTTATATAAGCTTTAAATAATTAATACATCCATAACTTATTTATTTAATTGGGTTGTTTAAAATTCAAAATTCAAAATTCAATATGAATTAATTAGTAGTTATCTAATCCTATTTTTTAGCTACGTGGCAAAGAAGTTTTAAAACCTCTTTATTTAGTTGGATAAATGTTTTTTTTCTAAAATAAAGATTAATTCATTTTTAAAATTATAACTTTTATAAGCGTAATATTTTGTAATTTTTTGGTTAATATAGTGATCTTTTTTTTTGTATTGATAATTATCAGCATTATTATTGCAACATATATATAATCAAATTTAATTATTTTTAATCCTTTTCTTGATTTATTTTCTTATTCTTTTTTATTTTATTTCAAATTGAAAGTATTCTTATCTTTTGAACAAATCTTTATTCATTGTGTAGCATTATTTCAGTCACATATTTGTTAGTAGTTAATATTTTTTTGTTCCTTCTATGAATTTATCTTTTTATTCTTTTTTTTGTAAAAGATTATGAAGTATTAGTATCCTTTAAAAATTATTTTTGATAATAATAATAATAAGTGAACTTTAAATATTGTCTTTAATTTGAATTCAATAACTCTAAAATGTTGTAATAAAAAGCAAGATACTTACAAAGAATTGTGCTCCTCTTATGCTTCGTCTTGCTTATGCTCACTTCCACATCTAAACTTGTGTTCTTGTTGTAGCTAAAATGATAAAGTTATTTTACGAACAATGGGTACATCAACATTAACAATTAACTCCTTAATTATAATAACTTTAATAAGTTTTTGATAATGTGAAACTATTAAGAAACACTTACATGATGCTTCTTTCCATAGTTAATAAAGTTAGTAACACATGTAAAACTTAATCCCATATAACTTGCAAAATCTTGAATACGGTTGCAAATCTAAAAAATGAATAACAAAATATACAAACCGAACTATATATCAAAACCTACAATTCATAGAAAAAATAAAAAAGAAGTATGCATAACTAAAGGGAGTAATTGATATACATACCAAAAAGACTCAGTAACATTTTAATATCTTGGCACTAAGAAAATCATGAAAAGCATTTAAATTCATATTTTGAGTGATTAAATACATATCTTTCTAGGACCTCCTACTCATATTCATATTTCTCCTTGATGAATTGTTTCCATCATCACGCATGAGAAAACTATTGCCCTTCTGAAATAATTAATTATTAAATATTCAAATCATAATAAAACTTTTGAACAGTTACAACAATGTATAGTAATTTCGAATTTGCGGTTTTTTTTTTTAGAAGAAGTGAGTGGGGTTGGTTTAGAAGACTTATTGGGTAGTTTATTTATAGGATAATCATAATACAGTAAAAAGTCATTCATTATGAGAAGTTAATAAACCGTTTAAGAAAAGTTGTCATCAATTTGAAATTCAAAAAACATCAATCAAATAAGGATAAAGATCAATTCAAATTAAAACTTTAAAAATTAAAAAAATATATTTTTAATTTCGAATTTAACATATTCTTTTTTTTTGGGAAGTTTTCATATTTTTATTAATAATATTAATAATATTAATAATAATTTTTTTACTGAAAATATTAAATAAATTATTATTAATATTATTATTATATTATTATTATTTATTAATAAAAAAT